>NC_057805.1:338571313-338871313 GCF_018294505.1 Triticum aestivum
AATTTGGGCACACATGATCTCTTGCACAAACAAAGCTAGGTTTCCAAGGTTTTATATTTTTTTGAATTTTTTGAATTTTATAATGCCCTCTAGACTGATTGGTCAAAACATCGGTCTATACCTCAAGGGGGCATTGTAAAATATATATTTTCAAATTTTTCTTTCATAGCCATGTTTTGCACATGTGGGTCACCATGTACAAGAAAATTTGGGTGATTTGGAGGTGGTGGAAAAAATCACGTATGTTCAAAAACTGGCTTAAGTTAGACCAAATGGCCCCTCCGGAATGCGGTGATTTTTCCGACCACCTCCAAATCACCTAAATTTGGGCACACATGATCTCTTGCACAAACAAAGCTTGGTTTCCAAGTTTTTATATTAGTTTTAATTTTTTTGAATTTATATTGCCCTATAGACTAACTGCAAAAAAATCACCATGTAAGTTTGACCAAATGGTCCCTCCAGAATGCAGTGATTTTATCGACCACCTCCAAAATTTCCACTTTTTAAAATATATTAGAAATGGAAGATTCAATCTTGCTAACTTATTTACATTGACAAAAAAATATTTTCAAAATTTTCTAATTCTTTTAATATATTTCAAATGGAAGTTTCAATCACGCTAACTTATGAACATTGACAAAAAAGATTTTCAACATTTTCTAATTTTAAAAACATATTTGAAATGGAATATTCAATCATGCTCACTTATGAACATTGACAAAAAAGGATTTTCAACATTTTCTCATTTTAAAAATATATTTGAAATGGAATATTCAATCATGCTCACTTATGAACATTGACAAAAAAGGATTTTCAACATTTTCCAATTTTTATAATATATTTGAAATGGAATATTCAATCATGCTAACTTAAGAACATTGACAAAAAATGATTTTCAACATTTTCTAAATTTAATAATATATTTGTAATGGAAGATTCGATCATGCTAACTTATGAAAACCTCAAGTCAATGTTTTTACTATCTATCCTATGTAGATAAGGCTTGTTCTTTGCACACACCATTACCAAGCACATGCCCACTGTATGCAGCATGTCTCATCAGTCAAGCAACATTGAAGCACCTACTGTGATCATTGCAGCATCAGAATATAAACACTGCAACAAAGCATAGCTGACCTGCATCTAGACAGTTGATATACTTCAGAGACATACTAGATTAATTAAGTCTCTGCCATACTTAAGAGTCTGCCATACTACTTAAGAGTCTGCCATACTACTTAACAGTTCACAAACACTTCCACCTTCCAGATTCACAGTTCACAACCATACTAGCGCAAAAGTTAAACATCATCAACTATATTGATGATGAGTACCACTACCAGCTTCACAGAGGGTGACTAGATGGGACCCATAGCCTTTAGGAGGGCTGCATGCTCTGCCCTGATCTTCACGTCGTTCCCACTCGTCGCTACACCGCGTGCATGGGACATAAGGTGCTCATACAGCCCATCCTTGGGAATTGGCTTAGTGGTGCAGTATGGGCACCTGAACTTGCCCCACTTGTAGTACGCCGCCTTCCCCTTCTCCCTGATCTTGTTGGCTTCATGCTCAATGAAGGACTTGTGGTTCCACTCTTCCACCTCATCTCCAGAGTTGTACTGCACATACAAATGATTTGCATAAATACATACTTCCCATTTAGAGTAATGTAATTAACAAACATCAAATAATTGCCATTTACTTGCCCGTTAATGAACAAACAAACATAATAGCCCATTTACAGCTAATTAATGCACAAACAACAGAATAGTTCCATTTAGAAGAATTTAATGGACAAACAACAGAATAGTTCCATTTATATGCATTCATATATGGTTTCATGAAAAAACATCACACATATCCCATTTACAGCTAATTAATGCACAAACAACACAACTTTGAGAGGAATTAATTGAAAGTACAACAAAACTTTCCATTTTAGAATAATTCAATGGACAAACAACACAATATTTCCATTTATGTGCATTCAGATATGGTTTCATGATCAAAGACCACAGATATGCCATTTAGAGCTAATTAATGACCAAACAACACAACTTTATGATATCAATGAATAAACTATATAACATTCCAATTTAGAGGCATTCATATAGGGCATCATCAACAAACAACATCTCACACAGATTAATAAACAGACCAAAAACAACTTGGGGTTACCTCCTCGTCGTCGTCAGAATCAGACGGGTCGTCGAACCCAGCGATGTCCAGCTTCCTCTTGTTGCCAGCAGCTTCCTCATTCTGCAATATAAGTAATTAATTCAATTATACTACTAACTACATATAACATAGTATGCAAAGGTCAAGCAATCTGCAATGTGCTTCTAATAACCTAAAATGTTACTTTGACCTCAAATTATCCAAAGGTCAAGCATTCTACAATGATAGCTTGGTCAAACTAAAATTTTAGATCATGCTGACTGTGGTCCTTCAAACTATAATGCCAGACTGGGCACCAACAATAATTTTGTGAGTGCTCAGGTCTGCCAATTAATGGAAGTAGTACATTGGTTGACAACAAGTAATTGCATTTACTTCATCTGGCTCATGTAATGTACATAGTGGTGCATCAGCTGCCCTATAATCTGAACCTTATATTGGATAGTATATTGTAATGCCATGAGCTTCAGGAAAGGAAATCTTAGTGCAATTTTTGGTGCTAGGTGTGAAACTATTTCATATGACATTCATTCATGGAGTTATGCAACATAAATTTAATATGACCTGGTCATCTGGCATAGTTGCATGTCTAGCAAATCTACTTATGGTTTACTTTATAAGTACAGCAATCCTACAGATCAAAAATAAAACCTACCTACAATTTTAGTTTATGGATAATGAAGTGAAGCTCCTAACTATTTTGAAATTGTGCACTAGTTAAACGTACTGTGTTCATTTCAACAATTAATTGATAGACATCAAATGAACAAAGTAGGATTTTAACCTCATTTGTACAATATCAACTTTAATAGATACACTGGGTGGCGGCTCAGCCCCTGCCGTGGCCCACTGAGGGAATATGCAAAACAAATCTAACAACATATACAGCATAGAACAAAATCTGAGCACATGAGGCAATCCAGATTCTAATATAAAAAACCTAACTCTCATTATGATCTCTCTAGCATTCAACCACGAATCAACTACAAAAAACCCTAACTCTCAAATGGGGTTCCCCATTCAATCAAAAAACCCTAACAAGCAGAAGGGGGTGCCGCATTCAATCACAAATCTACAATAAAAAACCCTATCTACTAAATCTTCTGCTTAACAACTACAACTAAGAGAGGAGGGGAACGAGAAGGATTACCACATCCACCACCTGCTTGTCGCTCGCCTCCGCACCTGCATCCAGTGCGCCGCCAGACGCCATCACCACCAGGTCCGGCACGACGGAGTCCGAGCCCACCACCCCCTGCTCCACCAGATCCGCCGCCGCAGCGACCGATCCAGCGACTGCGGGTGCAGCATCTCCCGCACCGCCGACGGCGGCCACTTCTTGGACGGCATCTGCCGCGGTGTTCGCGGCCTCGACCGCAACTCCGTGCGCAGTGGCGGCAGCGCCACCACCTTGCGCCATCGAAGCCTAAGAGAACCCACCGGAGAGAGGGAGGCGGTGAGGTTGAGGGAGTAGGTGCAGTGGCAGGGCGATGGAGACGAGGGGGAGACGATGCGGCAAGGAGAGAGGGAGTGAGCCGATTTGGGGGGGGGGGGGCGATGCGGCCGGTGGTGGTTCCCCTCCCTCTTTATAAGATGTGACGTTTTTGGAAGTTTTCGTGCGCCGCGTGGCTAGCCCACGACCGCCGCCGCCCACGCCCACGACCGCCGCACGTGACAAGGGAAAACGAATCGCCCACGTACAATACATGTATACCCCCGGTGTACAAAACTAATCGGGCCGGTGCGGGCTTGTATAGGGCTGTACGCGCGCTCTCCGCGGGCATAAAAAGACGATCGTGCCCCTCTTCACGAATCGTTTTTGACAGATCTCATCCGTCCTTGTGTTTCTCCCCCTCGCGTTCAGCCCAGGGGGGGTGCACCGGAGCAAGCATCATAGCCAGCTAAGCTAGGGGGCGCGAACTGTACATATATGTATGGACCTTCTACTGTACTACGGAGAATAGCTAAGCTAGGGAGGCGTGTCAACAATTTGATCTATATATATGCTTACCTCAACAAGCCAATTAAACTCCACGGGAGTCAAGTTTGGATAGTTAGTCTAAATGTGGGACGTGCCTACATTTCGCACGAAAAAGGAAGATGCTCATCTGAAGTTTCTCTGATGTTGACACTTATAGTTGCATCACATGTAATTTTCCTTAACAAAGATGTTCTATTGGAAGAGGCGATGAGCGCTTTGAGTTGGGACGGAAGTGTTCGTAATTAAAAAAGAGAACGAAATGCAGTGAGAGAGATTAAGGACAACGGTGCTCAACTATGTCCAAATAGTTCAAAGAAATCCATGACGGACCACGCAACGAATCAGGACCTGGAAGGGATTCACTATTGCTCCTGGCCGTGAGATTCCTATGTCCCCAATACGGGTTTCATCAAAGACGCTGCACAGCTTTAATTACTTACGATGTTCCTTGCACAGTTGTTTCTTGTTACTTACTTAAAAAACACAAGAACCGGCAACCTTTTAAATCGAAGCATGTCGAGCCAATGGAAACCCAACAGGTAGCGCAAGTGCGCAGCCACACATCCCTTTCGCCGGAAAGAGAACGCATAGTGCATGTATGTAAAATCATGTACGCCTTGAAATAAACCACACCTTTTGGCAGTCTAGTATCTAGCTAGTCACGGATCCCACTTGCCACTCTCTTGTTCTTGCGGTGCAGCACAGCAGGTACGTACGTGCACGCTCGATCGGCCGGCTCTCATTTGTGCCGTCCTACCGGGCTACTGTCCATCTTCGCTAGCTCCAGGGCCATCTTCGATGTAACCACGGGACTAGCTTGGCAAACTTCTCCGATTCGCGCGTACGCATCCATCCCGTCCTCTTCAGCCCCATTGGTTTGTAAACCTTCTTGTCGTTGCGGTCGACGTGGGCGTGTCACGGGACGTCGCCGTCGATGCTGACGGAGCGCCCACATGCATGGCCCCGTCATCGAGTTGCCACCCTTGTCAATGGCTAGCTTGTGCCTTGTGATCACTCATGACGAGTCGTGCAACCGACCCTGTCGATGCACAGAAGACTAGAGCGGAGCTGAAGTTTCATACCACGGTTCACAGGGGTACACGTACACTGGTACTGCATGCGATGGCGATGGCCTGCCAGGAATATGGTATAATACTGGCATAATGCTGCCCCAGCGTCGCTGTGGGAAAAAATAGTCATGGTATACCTTAAATGTGCCGTTTCAATGGTAATTTCAGTTACTTTATATCCCAAGTTTCATATTTGATTCGTTTATTCTGTAGGTGGATCACACTAAAGTTATGAAATTCCTTGCGGGATTGGTATTCCTACTTTGACGTTGTCACGGCGTGGTCGTCTCTACAATTAAGGTTGGTAAACCGGAACCATGCAGTAAGTTCGGTGGAGCGCCGTTATCTCATATTAACTTTGATTCTCATAGATATCTCTATCTATCATGTCAGAGGTTGCAAGGTTCCTAAACAATATATGTTACATGTTTAGGTCTTTAGATCATGTTGTCTGTATCCTTAAATTGGACAACACGTATAGTGCTCACCACAATATAACAATATACTAGACAAACCATAATACTATAAACACGAATGACGAGATATAGGACAGACACAAATGAATCTTACCATTCACCTACACCTTCCACACCTAGGGAGAATTACTCACACATCCCCTTCTTTAGTCGGGTGGCGAGGTGGGATAGGCATGAGGAGTAGAGTGACTTAAAACATTTGTAACTATGGTGGAGGCATTCTTTTGCTCTTCTTCTTTGATATATGATATGCACGCTCGTGCATATTCAAGAAAAAAAGAAGAAAATAACCAATCATCATAAAAAATAAATTCATGAAAACCATATCAATAATACCAAGAAGATCCACCATAAGATGAATGATTCAACAAGTCTCAATCTCCAGGTATGAATAGAATTATACACCCTGATCTTACAACTTGGAATTTCTTTTACATCAGTGATGATGAAATGAAATGAGTATGAAGGTGGAAGAATAAAACAAGGATCTTCGGTGGTTCTTCTTCTTCGGATCTCTTCTCTCTGTTTTGGATGAAGTGGTGGCAGCTAGGTCTCTCTGTTGCGTTGTTGCCCTTCATGAAAGTTGCTTGTATAGATGAGGGGAGGCCTCTGGCGCCTTGTACGATCACTCATACGAGCGCAAACGCTCGTATGGATGACCATCTTGCGCTCTGGTGTGCATGATGGTAAATCTCCCCGGATGGAAGTTGCTCCATTTGGCTTAATTTGGAGTAATCCTCCTTGGTTTTCTTTCATAAATGATTTTTCGTGCCAAACAATGGAAAACTAGTTTTATTCTTTCTCAAAGGATTAGTGTTAGAAATAAACGAGAAATAATGAAAACCCGATGAAAACCAAGTCAAAACTCCTTGTTAAAAGTCACAAATTCTCGGGCCATCAACTCCCCCAAGCTTATGATTTGCTCGCCCTCGAGTAACTAAGAAATCAAGAGAACAAAAGGGAGTTTGACGATTGAGTAGAAAGAAGTTTACCAGCTCGTGAAGGTGTAATATTTCCATTCTCACAAATCCTTCAATCTTAGCTAAGAGAATAATTGCATTTGAATGGTTGCACTTAAGCTAGGTGCCAAGCCACGTTAGTATCTTATCACTAATTATATAATTCTCAAATTAAATTGTCGTTGAGGTGGCCGCGGCACGCTCTGCTCGTGTCCGTCCGCACACTTTGCTAGCCGCTGAGGCAACCGTGGCGCGCTCCGCTCTGCCGTCCCTGCGTGTGCTCTGCTCATCATTGAGGCAAATTTACAATGGCAACGGTTAATAATTGTCTTACATATTCAGGATAATTTAAAGTGCCACATGCGGCAACGCCCAAAACACACACGACCTACATATGTTTAGTGACTTAAAATGTCGATATGTGACATTTCCATACAATTATAATAAAATATAGGCTAAAAGGCTGAGCTGGCGGCCTTCCGACGACGGTCTTCTCGGACTCCATGATTAGCATAGCACCCTTGCGACCGTTCATTCCGAGTGTCCGGACCCGCGGCCACGGTACCCGTCTCTGCATGTGGAGCTGTTGGCGCTGGGAGGCTCTTGGGGTGCAGGGCCTCTTCCAGTAGAGCTTGACAGCGTGCGATCGTGTGCATGACACGCCCGCAGAACTGCCCCATCTCCATGTCTCTGCACTGGTGGCAAAAAATTTCCATCACCTGCATCCTCAAGATATCATGTTGGTGATGTTCTACTTCGTCGGGGACGTGAACTCCGCCAAGGATGCGCTCGAGCCTGGCCACCACATCGTCGGGATCAAGGTTGACACGACCGGCGGCGGCAATGATGAGGCGGCAGACAGGCTCTCTCATAACTGCATCGCAGAGGACCTCTGCCCATTCCTGTCGGGGCATAAGGCTCTCGATGAGCACCGGTGACGGTGGCTCTTTGGGTGGGTCGTCGATCATGCCGCCTAGCAGCTCTGGATCCTTTGCATGGTGGATGACAAACTGCTCATCACATTTCCTCTCCAATATGTCCATTGTGCGCCCAAGGAACGACACTGCGATGTCGCTGCCGATGGGTCATGGCGCCTGCACCGGCCGACGAAGTTCTTGCTCTCCGACCTGCTCTGGCTCGTTCTCCTCGCCGAAGATGTAATCTATGAAGGGGTCGACGTCAAAGATTTGGCTGTCTGGCATGCATCGAATAACTAATGGTAGAAGGGTGTGGAGTAGATCTACGCACAGTGTCGCTACAGTGCGTTGCTGCCTAGGTCATATGGAGCTAGCCACTAGCTGGTGGCGGGAAACCGATGAGGGAAGAGGTGGGAAGCATTGGCGTGGATTGCGGGACACGTGTATAACGCCATTAATTTCTGCACTGGGCGTCTGTGTTGGTAGGTACGAGCTGGTATATGCATCCGCCGGCTTGTTGACGGCTATTCCCTGCTATGTTCAACTGCTATATGCAGTAATTATGCATGTGCTTGCTTGTCGTTGAGGCGGCCGCGGCGCGCTCTGCTCGCCGTTTAGGCGCCGAGGCGCGCTCAGGTCACGTCCCTCCGTGCGCTTTGCTCTCGCGTCCCTCCGCGCTCGCCCTGCCAGCGGTTGGGGCTGGCGCACGATCATGTTGGGGGCCCCATATGCACGCGGTTGCGCCGCGCGCATCGCCGCAATGCAATTATGTGCGGCACGATGGTCCCAGGAAGGCCCGCTCCACCCCTCCGGTTGTAGCCAAGCTTGGTGGGTTGAACCTCGACGGCCGATTAGTTGCTTGGCGATGATGTGGAGCCAGATAGCTTCACTTCCAGGGGCTCTTAAGGCGGAGCTGGAGAGCGGCGAGGTGGAGCTTGAGAAGAAGTTTCAGTTATTTGATCTCAGCCGAACATGGGGAATGGGCGCCGGAGATCATAGATTAGGTTAATTAATTATACCTCCAGAGCCGGACGAGCACCGCTTTTAGTTGAAGAATGCCCGAAATGTAATGAAATTGGTGCTCATCCCGCTCTAGAGGTATAATTAATTAACCTAAACTATGATCTCCGGCGTCCGTTGCCATCGCGCAACTCCATCCTGTTGTCACCCGATGGAGGTATGCTCGTATGTGTGGGTAACTAGTTAGCAAGTAGATCAGTAGCGAGTCGCCGCCGCTGGCTATTGTTGTGGTTATTTATAGCTAGTAGCCAGCTAGGGGATTGGAGATTTTACAATTCACCCCCATGGCTGGTCATTACGCCAGAAGACTAAGTGGAGCACACAACTATTATGCGGTGTCACATGTTATCACACACGTGTTAAATAAGAAAACGTATGTGTAACTTACTAATCATCGCACACGAGTACTCGCACCGCGCATCGTGTGCGATACTCCTAGCCATCGCAAGCAACTCGTTTGCATATTCAAAGTTTTTTCTACACACATAATCGCACATGAAATGACTGTAGTAACCGTTTGTGTTATTTTTTTCTCATCGCAAACAGTTCATCCGAGTGGCCTGTTTGCCGCGTATCACACACATCTTTTGGCTCATCTCAAACAGTTCATCTATGTGATCTGTATTCTGTCTATCACACACACCTTGGTCCGGCTGACCGTTTATGTTGTTTTGGCTCATCGCTTACAGTTCATCCGAGTGAACCGTATGTCGCCTATTGCACACACCTTGACCTGGCTGACCATTTCTGTTGCGTTCCCTAATCGTAAACAGTTCATCCGAGTGAACTCTATGCCGTATATCGCACACACCTTGATATGGCTGACCGTTTCGGCTGCGTTCCCTAATCACAAACAGTTTATCCGAGTGAATTATATGTCGTATATCACAAACACCTTGATATGGCCCATCGTTTTTGTTGTTCCGGCTAATCGCAAACAATTTGTATGGATCAACTGTAAGCCATGTATCTCACATGCAACTCTAATATGAATCGTTGTTTGATGACTCCACCATCACAAATAGTTTGTATCATTTTTGACAGTTTTCTTATACCATCGTTTGCGATTTATGCATCACACACAATTTCGTCGAAGGGTCTCTAATTGTAGTGCCGCATTAGTAGCATCCTGCAGTAGTGTTATATTATTGATTCCAAAGTTATTATTCACACCGATCATGCTGTTATTAAATATCTTATGAAAAAAAGATGCTAAACCTAGATTGATTAGGTGGGTCCTTTTGCTACAAGAATTTGACTTTCATATTATTGATAGAAAGGTATCTGGGAATCCTATAGCAGATAACTTGTCTAGGATGGAAAATGTTCTTGATGACCCACTGCCCATTGATGATAGTTTTCCTGGTGAGCAATTAGCTATTATAAATGCTTCTCATAATAGTCCTTGGTATGCAGACTATATGCTAATTACATTATTGCTAAATATATACCACCTAGTCTCACATACCAACAAAAGAAAAAAATCTTCTTTAATTAAGACATTACTTTTGGGATGACCCACATCTATATAAAGAATGAGTAGATGGTTTATTAGATGTTGTGTGCCTGAGCATGAACAGGAACAAATCCTACGGAAGTGTCACTCCGAGGCATACGGAGGATACCATGCTGGAGATAGAACTGCACATAAGGTATTACAATCTAGTTTTTATTAGCCTACTCTCTTCAAGGATGCACGTAAGTTTGTCTTATCTTGTGATGAATGTCAAAGAATTGGTAATACTGATAAACGTCAAGAAATGCCTATGAATTATTCATTTGTTATTGATGTTGGGAATCGTAGCATGCAATTTAAAAAAAAATCCTACGCTCACGCAAGATCTATCTAGGAGATGCATAGCAACGAGAAGGGGAGAGCATCTTCATACCCTTGAAAACCGCAAAGGGGAAGCGTTTATCAACGCGGTTGATATAGTCGTACAACTTAACGATCCGTCCCGATCAAGTACCGAACGTACGGCAACTCCGCGTTCAGCACACGTTTATCTCAATGACGTCCTCGCCTTCTTGATCCAGCAAGATGGGCGAAGTAGTAGATGAGTTCCGACAGCACGACGGCGTGGTGACGGTGTTGGTGAAGAACAATCTCCGCAGGGCTTCGCCAGGCACAACTGAAACTATGACGGAGGATAAACTAGAGGAACAGGGTTGCTGGCACACACCTTCGTGTTTCTTGATGTGTTCCAGGTGCTAGCTCTGCCCCTCTATTTATATGTTGAGCCCTGGGGTCGAAACTTGGAGTAAAAGCCTCCTCAAAGTCGGTTTTGCCCGCAAGGAGGAGTCCTTCTCGGACTTCCAGGACCAAACGCCATGGTCCTTGGCGTATGGCCCAGGGCGATATGCCATGGTCTCCGGTGTTTGGCCCCCTGGCCTCCGCAGAACTCCTTTTGCACTGACCTAAAGCCCCATAGGCTTCACCCCTTGGCCGAACCATATCATCCTATATATCAATCTTTACCTACGGACCATTCCGGAACTCCTCGTCATGTCCGTGATCTCATCCGGGACTCCGAACAACATTCGGTCACCAACATACATAACTCATATAGTACTATATCGTCAACGAATGTTAAGTGTGCGGACCCTACGGGTTTGAGAACTATGTAGACATGACCGAGACACCTCTCTGGTCAATAACCAATAGGGGATCCTGGATGCCCATATTGGCTCCTACATATTCTACGAAGATCTTTATCGGTCGAACCTTATGACAACATATGTAATTCCCTTTGTCTATCGGTATGTTACTTGCCCGAGATTCGATCGTCGGTATCTTCATACCTAGTTCAATCTCGTTACCAGAAAGTCTCTTTACTCGTTCCGTAATACATCACCTTGTGACTAACTCCTTAGTCATTTGCTTGCAAGCTTATGATGTGTACTACCGAGAGGGCCCAGAGATACCTCTCCGATACACGGAGTGAAAAATCCTAATCTCGATCCATGCCAACCCAACAGACACCTTCAGAGATACCTGTAGAGTATCTTTATGATCACCCAGTTATGTTGTGACGTTTGATAGCACACAAGGTATTCCTCCGGTATCCGGGAGTTGCATGATCTCATAGTCAAAGGAATATGTATTAGACATTAAGAAAGCAATAGCAATAAACTGAACGATCAATATGCTAAGCTAACAGATGGGTCTTGTCCATCACATCATTCTCCTAATGATGTGATCCCGTTATCAAATGACAACTCATGTCCATGGTATAGGAAACCTTAACCATCTTTGATCAACGAGCTAGTCAAGTAGAGGCTCACTAGGGACACGGTGTTTGTTTATGTATTCACACATGTATTTAGGTTTTCGATCAATACAATTCTAGCATGAATAATAAACCTTTATCATGAATAAGGAAATATAAAATAACAACTTTATTATTGCCTCTAGGGCATATTTCCTTCAGTCTCCCACTTGCACTAGAGTCAATAATCTAGTTCACATCGCCATGTGATTTAACATCAATAGTTCACATCTTTATGTGATTAACACCCATAGTTCACATCGCCATGTGACCAACACCCAAAGGGTTTACTAGAGTCAGTAATCTAGTTCACATCGCTATGTGATTAACACCCAAAGAGTACTAAGGTGTGATCATGTTTTGCTTGTGAGAGAAGTTTAGTCAACGGGTCTGCCACATTCAGATCCGTATGTATTTTGCAAATTTCTATGTCTACGATGCTCTGCATAGAGCTACTCTAGCTAATTGCTCCCACGTTCAATATGTATCCAGATTGAGACTCAGAGTCATCTGGATCGGTGTAAAAGCTTGCATCGATGTAACTCTTTACGGCGAACTCTTTACCACCTCCATAATCGAGAAATATTTCCTTAGTCCTCTTAGGTAACTAAGGATAATTTTGACCGCTGTCGAGTGATCTACTCCTAGATCACTATTGTAACCCCTTGCCAAACTCATGGCAAGGTACACAATAGGTTTGGTACATAGCATGGCATACTTTATAGAACCTATGGCTGAAGCATAGGGAATGACTTTCATTCTCTCTTTATCTTCTGCCGTGGTCGGATTTTGAGTCTTTACTCAACTTCAAACCTTACAATATAGGCAAGAACTCCTTCTTTGACTGATCCAATTTGAACTCCTTCAAAATCTTGTCAAGGTATGTACTCATTGAAAGTCTTATCAAGCGTCTTGATCTATCTCTATAGATCTTGATGCCCAATATGTAAGCAGCTTCACTGAGGTCTTTCATTGAAAAATTCTTATTCAAGTATCCTTTTATGCTATCCAGAAATTCTATATCATTTCCAATTAACAACATGTCATCCACATATACTACCAGAAATGCTACAGAGCTCCCACTTACTTTCTTGTAAATACAGGCTTCACCGTAAGTCTGTATAAAACCATATGCTTTGATTACCTCATCAAAGCGTATATTCCAACTCCGAGATACTTGCACTAGTACATAGATGGATCGCTGGAGCTTCCACACTTTATCAGCACCTTTAGGATCGACAAAACCTTCTGTTTGCATCATATACAACTCTGCTTTAAGAAATCCATTAAGGAATGCAGTTTTGACATCCATTTGCCAGATTTCATAAAATGCGGCAATTTCTAACATGATTCAGACAAACTTAAGCATCGCTACGAGTGAGAAAATCTCATCGTAGTCAACACCTTGAACTTGTCGAAAACCTTTCGCGACAAGTTGAGCTTTGTATATAGTAACACTACTATCAGTGTCCATCTTCCTCTTGAAGATCCATTTATTCTCTACGGCTTGCCGATCATTGGGCAAGTCCACCAAAGTCCGCACTTTGTTCTCATACATGGATCCTATCTCAGATTTCATGGCCTCAAGCCATCTATCGGAATCTGGGCTCATCATAGCTTCTTCATAGTTCGTAGGTTCGTCATGGTCTAGTAACATGACTTCCAGAACAGGTTTACTGTACCACTCTGGTGCGAATCATGCTCTGGTTGACCTACAAGGTTCAGTAGTAACTTGATCTGAATTTTCATGATCATTATCACTAGCTTCCTCTCTACTTGGTGTAGGCATGACGGGAACAGTTTTCTGTGATGAGCTACCTTTCCAATTCGAGAGTAGGTACAATTACCTCATCAAGTTCTACTTTCCTCCCACTCACTTCTTTTGAGAAAAGCTCCTTCTCTAGAAAGGATCCATTCTTGGCAACAAAGATTTTGCATTCGGATCTGTGGTAAAAGGTGTACCCAATTGTTTCCTTTGGGTATCCTATGAAGATGCACTTCTCTGATTTGGGTTCGAGCTTATCAGGCTGAAGCCTTTTGACGTAAGTGTCACAACCGCAAACTTTCAGAAATGACAGCTTAGGTTTCTTACCAAACCACAGTTCATACGGTGTCGTCTCAACGGATTTAGACGGTGCCCTATTTAACGTGAATGCGGCTGTCTCTAATGCATAACCCCAAAACGATAGTGGTAAATCGGTAAGAGACAACATAGATCGCACCATATCTAATAAAGCACGGTTATGACGTTCGGACACACCATTACGCTATGGTGTTCCAGGTGGCCTGAGGTTTGAAACTATTCCACATTGTTTTTAAATGAAGGCCAAACTCGTAACTCAAATATTCGCCTCCGCGATCAGATCATAGAAACTTTATTTTCTTATTACGATGATTTTCCACTTCACTCTGAAATTCTTTCAACTTTTCAAATGTTTCATTAAGTAGATATACCCATATCTGCTTAAATCATCTGTGAAGGTCAGAAAATAACGATACCCGCCGCGTGCCTCAACACTCATCGGACCGCATACATCGGTATGTATTATTTCCAGTAAGTCATTGACTCGCTCCATTGTTTCGGAGAACGGAGTTTTAGTCATCTTGCCTATGAGGCATGGTTCGCAAGTATCAAATGATTCATAATCAAGTGATTCCAAAAGTCCATCCGCATGGAGTTTCTTCATGTGCTTTACACCAATATGACCTAAACGACAGTTCCACAAATATGTTGCACTATCATTATCAACTTTGCATCTTTTGGCCTCAATATTATGAATATGTGTATCACTACGATCGAGATTCAATAAACCACTTACATTGGGTGTATATGTTGGGGAACGCAGTAATTTCAAAAAAATTCCTACGCACACGCAAGATCCATCTAGGTGATGCATAGCAACGAGCGGGGAGAGTGTGTCCACGTACTCTCGTAGACCGAAAGTGGAAGCGTTTAGTAACGCGGTTGATGTAGTCAAACGTCTTCGCGATCCTACCGATCCAAGTACCGAACGCACGGCACCTCCACAATCTGCACACGTTCAGCTCGGTGCCGTCCCTCGAACTCTTGATCCAGCAAAGTGTCGAGGGAGAGTTCCGTCAGCACGACGGCGTGGTGACGGTGATGGTGAAGTGATCCGCGCAGGGCTTC
The DNA here is from genome assembly GCF_018294505.1 of Triticum aestivum. NCBI lineage: Eukaryota > Viridiplantae > Streptophyta > Magnoliopsida > Poales > Poaceae > Triticum > Triticum aestivum. Next base: position 338,586,338 of record NC_057805.1, read on the forward strand.
GCCTAAGCACTATGTGAATATGACCGGAGGCGTAAACTGTGGAGGGGGGCGCCGCACACGGCTAACAATGTTTGTTGTGTGTTCTAGGCGCCCCCTCCCCACATATATATAGGTGGGAGGGGGAGGGGGATAGCCATGGGGCGCGCCAAGTAGGAGGAATCCTACTTGGGGCCTCCTCCAATTTGGCCTCCCCCTTTCCTTATCTCCGGAGGGGGAAGGAAAGAGGGGAGAGGGGAAAGGAAGGGGGAATCCTCTTCCCTCTATTTCCTTTCCTCCCCCCTTTTCATTTCTCCACTTAGATAAGCCCATATGGGGGCGCACCAGCCCACAAGGGGCTGGTCTGTCACGCCCTAGGCCCAATAAGGCCCATATCTTTGCCGGGGGTGCCCGGAACCCCTTCCGGTGACCCGATATGTACCAAGTACCGCCAGAACACTTCCGGTGTCCGAATACTATCGTCCTATATATGAATCTTTACCTCTCGACCATTTAGAGACTCCTCGTCATGTCCGTGATCTCATCCGGGACCCCGAACAACATTCGGTCACCAAATCACATAACTCATATAATACAAATCATCATCGAACGTTAAGCGTGCGGACCCTACGGGTTCGAGAACTATGTAGACTTGACCGAGACACATCTCCGGTCAATAACCATTAGCGGAACCTGGATGCTCATATTGGTTCCTACATATCCTACGAAGATCTTTGTCGGTCAAACCGCATAACATCATACGTTATTCCCTTTGTCATCGGTATGTTACTTACCCGAGATTCGATCATCGGTATCCTCATACCTAGTTCAATCTCGTTACCAGAAAGTCTCTTTACTCGTTCCGTAATGCATCATCCCGCAACTAACTTATTAGTCACATTGCTTGCAAGGCTTATAGTGATGTGGATTACCGAGAGGGCCCAGAGATACCTCTCTGATACACGGAGTGACAAATCCTAATCTAGATCTATGCCAACTCAACAAACACAATTGGAGACACCTGTAGAGCATCTTTATAATCACCCAGTTACGTTGTGATGTTTGATAGCACACAAGGTGTTCCTCCGGTATTCGGGAGTTACATAATCTCATAGTTCGAGGAACATGTATAAGTCATGAAGAAAACAATAGCAATAAAACTAAATGATCATTATTGTAAGCTAACGGATGGGTCTTGTCCATCACATCATTCTCTAATGATGTGATCTCGTTCATCAAATGACAACACATGTCTATAGTTAGGAAACTTAACCATCTTTGAATAACGAGCTAGTCAAGTAGAGGCATACTAGGGACACTCTGTTTTGTCTATGTATTCAGACATGTACTAAGTTTGCAGTTAATACAATTCTAGCATGAATAATAAACATTTATCATGATATAAGGAAATATAAATAACAAATTTATTATTGCCTCTAGGGCATATTTCCTTCAGTCTCCCACTTACACTAGAGTCAATAATCTAGTTCACATCGTCATGTGATTTAACACCAATAGTTCACATATTTATGTGATTAGTTCACATCTCCATGTGACTAACACCCAAATGGGTTTACTAGAGTCAATAATCTAGTTCACATCGCTATGTGATTAAAACCCAAAGAGTACTAAGGTGTGATCATGTTTTGCTTGTGAGAGAAGTTTAGTCAACGGGTCTGCCACATGCAGAGCCGTATGTATTTTGCAAATTTTCTATGTCTACAATGCTCTGCACGGAGCTACTCTAGCTAATTGCTCCCACTTTCAATATGTATCCATATTGAGACTTAGAGTCATCCGGATTAGTGTCAAAACTTGCATCGACGTAACCCTTTACGATGAACTTTTTGTCATCTCCATAACCGAGAAACATGTCCTTATTCCACTAAGGATAATTTTGACCGTTGTCCAGTGATCCACTCCTGGATCACTATTGTACCCTATTGCCAAACTCATGGTGAGGTACACAATAGGTCTGGTACACATCATAGCATACTTTATAGAACCTATGACTGAGGCATAGGGAATGACTTTTCATTCTCTTTCTATTTTCTGCCGTGGTCGGGTTTTGAGTCTTTACTCAACTTTACACCTTGCAACACAGGCAAGAACTCCTTCTTTGACTGTTCCATTTTGAACTACTTCAAAAACTTTGTCAAGGTATGTACTCGTTGAAAAAACTTATCAAGCGTCTTGATCTATATCTATAGATCTTGATGCTCAATATGTAAGCAGCTTTACCGAGGTCTTTGTTTGAAAAACTCCTTTCAAATACTCCTTTATGCTTTCCAGAAAATTCTACATCATTTCTGATCAACAATATGTCATTCACATATACTTATCAGAAAGGCTGTAGTGCTCCCACTCACTTTATTGTAAATACAGGCTTCACCAAAAGTCTGTATAAAACCATATGCTTTGATCACTTTATCAAAGTGTATATTCCAACTCCGAGATGCTTGCACCAGTCCATAGATGGATCGCTGGAGCTTGCACACTTTGTTAGCACCTTTAGGATTGACAAAACTTTCTTGTTGCATCATATACAACTCTTCTTTAAGAAATCCATTAAGGAATGTAGTCTTGACATCCATTTGCTAGATTTCATAAAATGTGGCAATTGCTAACATGATTCAGGCAGACTTAAGCATCCCTACGAGTGAGAAAATTTTATCGTAGTCAACACCTTGAACTTGTCGAAAACTTCTTTGAGACAATTCGAGCTTTGTAGATAGTAACACTACTATCAGCGTCCGTCTTCCTCTTGAAGATCCATTTATTCTCAATGGCTCACCGATCATCGGGCAAGTCAATCAAAGTCCATACTTTGTTCTCATACATGGATCCCATCTCAGATTTCATGGCCTCAAGCCATTTCGTGGAATCTGGGCTCATCATCGCTTCCTCATAGTTCGTAGGTTCATCATGGTCTAGCAATATGACTTCCAGAACAGGATTACCGTACCACTCTGGTGCGGATCGTACTCTGGTTGACCTACGAGGTTCGGTAGTAACTTGATCTGAAGTTGCATGATCATCATCATTAACTTCCTCACTAATTGGTGTAGGCATCATTGGAACTGATTTCAGTGATGAGCTACTTTCCAATTCGAGAGAAGGTACAATTACCTCATCAATTTCTACTTTCCTCCCACTCACTTATTTCGAGAGAAACTCCTTCTCCAGAAAGGATCCACTCTTAGCAACAAAGATCTTGCCTTCAGATCTGTGATAGAAGGTGTACCCAACAGTTTGTTTTGGGTATCCTATGAAGACACACTTCTCCAATTTGGGTTCGAGCTTATCAGGTTGAAACTTTTTCACATAAGCATCGCAACCCCAAACTTTAAGAAACGACAACTTAGGTTTCTTGCCAAACCACAATTCATATGGTGTCGTCTCAACGGATTTAGATGGTGCCCTATTTAACGTGAATGCAGCTGTCTCTAATGCATAACCCCAAAACGACAGTGGTAATTCAGTAAGAGACATCATAGATCGCACCATATCTAATAAAGTACGGTTACGACGTTCGGACACACCATTATGCTGTGGTGTTCCAGGTGGCACATTGTTTCAAATGAAGACCAAACTCGTAACTCAAATATTTGTCTCCGCGATCAGATCGTAGAAACTTTATTTTCTTGTTACAATGATTTCCACTTCATTCTTAAATTCTTTGAACTTTTCAAATGTTTCAGACTTATGTTTCATTAAAGAGATATACCCATATCTGCTCTAATCATCTGTGAAGGTCAGAAAATAACGATACCCGCCGCAAGTCTCAACACTCATCGGACCGCATACATCGGTATGTATTATTTCCAATAAGTCAGTGGCTCGCTCCATTGTTCCGGAGAACAGAGTCTTAGTCATCTTTCCCATGAGGCATGGTTCGCAAGCATCAAGTGATTCATAATCAAGTGATTCCAAAAGCCCATAAGCATGGAGTTTCTTCACGTGCTTTACACCAATATGACCTAAACGGCAGTGCCACAAATATGTTGCACTATCATTATCAACTTTGCATCTTTTGGCATCAATATTATGAATATGTGTATCACTACGACCGAGACTCAATAAACCATTCAACTTGGGTGTATGACCACAGAAGGTTTTATTCATGTAAACAGAATAACAATTATTCTTTGACTTAAATGAATAACCGTATTGCAATAAACATGATCCAATCATATTATGCTCAACGCAGACACCAAATAACATTTATTTAGGTTCAACACTAATCCCGAAGGTAAAGGGAGTGTGCGATGGTGATCTTATCAACTTTGGAATCACGTCCAACACACATCGTCACCTTGCCCTCAACTAGTCTTTGTTCATTTTGTAACTCCTGTTTCGGGTTACTAATCATAGCAACTGAACCAGTATCAAATCCCCAGGGGCTTACTTATGAACACTAGTAAAGTACACATCAATAACATGTATATCATATATACTTTTGTTCACTTTGCCATCCTTCTTATCCGCCAAGTATTTGGGGCAGTTCCACTTCCAATGACCATTTCCTTCGCAGTAGAAGCACTCAGTTCTAGGCTTGGGTCTAGATTTGGGCTTCTTCATGGGAGTGGCAACTTGCTTGCCATTCTTCTTGAAGTTCCCTTTCTTTCCCTTCCCCTTTTACTTGAAAGTAGTGGTCTTGTCAACCATCAACATTTGATGCTTTTCTTGATTTCTACCTTCGTCGATTTCAGCATCACGAAGAGCTCGGGAATCATTTTCGTCATCCCTTGCATATTATAGTTCATCACGAAGTTCCAGTAACTTGGTGATAGTGACTAGAGAACTCTGTCAATCACTATTTTATCTGGAAGATTAACTCCCACTTGATTCAAGCGATTGTAGTACTCAGACAATTTGAGCACATGCTCACTGGTTGAGCCATTCTCCTCCATCTTGTAGGCAAAGTACTTGTCAGAGGTCTCATACCTCTCGACTCGGGCATGAGTCTGAAATACCAATTTCAGCTCTTGGAACATCTTATATGCTCCGTGGCATTCAAAACGTTTTCGAAGTCCCGGTTCTGAGCCGCAAAGTATGGCGCACTAAACTATCAAGTAGTTATCATACCGAGCTTGCCAAACGTTCATAACGTCTGTATCTGCTCCTGCAGTAGGTCCGTCACCTAGCGGTGCATCAAGGACATAATTCTTCTGTGCAGCAATGAGGATAATCCTCAGATCACGGACCTAGTCCGCATCATTGCTACTATCATCTTTCAACATAGTTTTTCTCTAGGAACATATCAAAAATAAACGGGGAGCTACATCGCAAGCTATTTATCTACAACATAGTTATGCAAATACTATCAGGACTAAGTTCATGATAAATTAAAGTTCAATTAATCATATTACTTAAGAACTCCCACTTAGATAGACATCCCTCTAATCATCTAAGTGATCACGTGATCCATATCAACTAAACCATGTCCGATCATCACGTGAGATGAAGTAGTTTTCAATGGTGAACATCACTATGTTGATCATATCTACTATATGATTCATGCTCGACCTTTCAGTCTCAGTGTTCTGAGGCCATATCTGCATATGCTAGGCTCGTCAAGTTTAACCCGAGTATTCCGCGTGTGCAAAACTGGCTTGCACCCGTTGTATGTCAACGTAGAGCTTATCACACCCGATCATCACGTGGTGTCTCGGCACGACGAACTGTAGCAATGGTGCATACTCAGGGAGAACACTTATACCTTGAAATTTAGTGAGAGATCATCTTATAATGCTACTGCCGAACTAAGCAAAATAAGATGCATAAAGGATAAACATCACATGCAATCAATATAAGTGATATGATATGGCCATCATCATCTTGTGCCTTTGATCTCCATCTCCAAAGCACCGTCATGATCACTATCATCACCGGCTTGACACCTTGATCTCCATCGAAGCATCGTTGTCATCTCGCCAACTATTGCTTCTACGACTATCGCTACCGCTTAGTGATAAAGTAAAGCAATTACATGGCGATTGCATTTCATACAATAAAGTGACAACCATATGGCTCCTGCCAGTTGCCGATAACTGTGTTACAGAACATGATCATCTCATACAACAATTTATATAATCATGTCTTGACCATATCACATCACAACATGCCCTGCAAAAACAAGTTAGACGTCCTCTACTTTGTTGTTGCAAGTTTTACGTGGCTGCTATGGGCTTAGCAAGAACCGTTCTTACCTACGCATGAAAACCACAACGATTTTTTGTCAAGTTTGAAGTTTTAACCTTCAACAAGGACCGGGCGTAGTCACACTCGATTCAACTAAAGTTGGAGAAACAAACACCCACTAGCCACCTGTGTGCGAAGCACGTCGGTAGAACCAGTCTCGCGTAAGCGTACGCGTAATGTCGGTCTGAGCCGCTTCATCCAACAATACCGCCGAATCAAAGTATGACATGCTGGTATGCAGTATGACTATTATCGCCCACAACTGTTTGTGTTCTACTCGTGCATATAACATCTACGCATAGACCTGGCTCTGATGCCACTGTTGGGGAACGCAGTAATTTCAAAAAAATTCCTACGCACACGCAAGATCCATCTAGGTAATGCATAGCAACGAGCGGGGAGAGTGTGTCCACGTACCCTCATAGACCGAAAGTGGAAGCATTTAGTAATGCGGTTGATGTAGTCGAACGTCTTCGCGATCCAACCGATCCATGTACCGAACGCACGGCACCAACGCAATCTGCACACGTTCAGCTCGGTGACGTCCCTCGAACTCTTGATCCAGCAAAGTATCGAGGGAGAGTTCCGTCAACACGGCGGCGTGGTGACGGTGATGGTGAAGTGATCCGTGCAGGGCTTCGCCTAAGCACTACGTGAATATGACCGGAGGCATAAACTGTGGAGGGGGGCACCGCACACGGCTAACAATGTTTGTTGTGTGTTCTAGGCGCCCCCTCCCCACATATATATAGGTGGGAGGGGCAGGGGGACAGCCATGGGGCGCCCCAAGTAGGAGGAATCCTACTTGGGGCCTCCTCCAATTCGGCCTCCCCCTTTCCTTATCTCCGGAGGGGGGAAGGAAAGAGGGGAGAGGGGAAAGGAAGGGAGAATCCTATTCCCTCTATTTCCTTTCCTCCTCCCCTTTTCCTTTCTCCACTTAGATCAGCCCATATGGGGGCGCACCAGCCCACAAGGGGCTGGTATGTCACGCCCTAGGCCCAATAAGGCCCATATCTTTGCCGGGGGTGCCCGGAACCCCTTCCCGTGACCCGAAACGTACCAGGTACCGCCAGAACACTTCCGGTATCCGAATACTATCGTCCTATATATGAATCTTTACCTCTCGACCATTTCGAGACTCCTCGTTATGTTCATGATCTCATCCAGGACTCCGAACAATATCCGGTCACCAAATCACATAACTCATATAATACAAATCGTCATCGAACGTTAAGCGTGCGGACCCTGCGGGTTCGAGAACTATGTAGACATGACCGAGACACATCTCCGGTCAATAACCAATAGCGGAACCTGGATGCTCATATTGGTTCCTACATATTCTACGAAGATTTTTATCGGTCAAACCGCATAACAACATACGTTATTCCCTTTGTCATCGGTATGTTACTTGCCCGAGATTCAATCGTCGGTATCCTTATACCTAGTTCGATCTCGTTACCGACAAGTATCTTTACTCGTTCTGTAATGCATCATCCTGCAACTAACTCATTAGTCACATTGCTTGCAAGGCTTGTAGTGATGTGCATTACCGAGAGGGCCCAGAGATACCTCTCTGATACACGGAGTGACAAATCCTAATCTCGATCTATGCCAACTCAAAAAACACCATCGGAGACACCTGTAGAGCATCTTTATAATCACCCAGTTACGTTGTGACGTTTGATAGCACACAAGGTGTTGCTCTGGTATTCGGGAGTTAAATAATCTCATAGTTAGAGGAACATGTATAAGTCATGAAGAAAGCAATAGCGATAAAACTAAACGATCATTATGCTAAGCTAACGGATGGATCTTGTCCATCACATCATTCTCTAATGATGTGATCCCGCTCATCAAATGACAACACATGTCTATGGTTAGGAAACTTAACCATCTTTGATTAACGAGCTAATCAAGTAGAGGCATACTAGGGACACTCTGTTTTGTCTATGTATTCACACATGTAGTAAGTTTCCGGTTAATACAATTCTAGCATGAATAATAAACATTTATCATGATATAAGGAAATATAAATAACAACTTTATTATTGCCTCTAGGGCATATTTCCTTCAGTATGACCATAGAAGGTTTTATTCATGTAAACAGAACAGCAATTATTCTCTGACTTAAATGAATAACCGTATTGCGATAAACATGATCCAATCATATTCATGCTCAACGCAAACACCAAATAACATTTATTTAGGTCCAACACTAATCCCGAAGGTAGAGGGATTGTGCGATGGTGATCTTGTCAACCTTGGAATCACTTCTAACACACATTGTCACCTCGCCCTTAACTAGTCTCTGTCCATTTTGCAACTCCTGTTTCGAGTTACTAATCTTAGCAACTGAACCGGTATCAAATACCTATGGGCTACTATGAACACTAGTAAAGTACACATCAATAACATGTATATCAAATATAACTTTGTTCACTTTTCCATCCTTCTTATCCGCCAAGTATTTCGGTCAGTTCCACTTCCAGTGACCATTTCCTTCCCAGTAGAAGCACTCAGTTACAGGCTTGGGTTCATCTTTGGGCTTCTTCCCGAGAGTGACAACTTGCTTGCCATTCTTCTTGAAGTTCCCTTTCTTTCCCTTGCCCTTTTTCTTGAAACTAGTGGTTTTGTTAATCATCAACACTTGATGTTCTTTCTTGATTTCTACCTTTGCCGATTTCAGCATCGCGAAAAGCTTGGGAATCGTTTTCGTCATCCCTTGCATGTTATAGTTCATCACGAAGTTCTACTAACTTGGTGATAGTGACTAGAGAACTCTGTCAATCACTATCTTATCTAGAAGATTTAACTCCCACTTGATTCACGCGATTGTAGTACTCAGACATTCTGAGCACATGCTCACTGGTTGAGCTATTCTCCTCCATCTTGTAGGCAAAGTAATTGTCAAAGGTCTCATACCTCTCGACAGGGGCATGAGTTTGAAATACCAATTTCAGCTCTTGGAACATCTCATATGCTCAGTGGTGTTCAAAATGTTTTTGAAGTCCCGGTTCTAAGCCGTGAAGTTTGGTGCACTATACTATCAAGTAGTCATCATATCGAGCTTGCCAAACGTTCATAACGTCTGCATCTGCTCCTGCAATAGGTCTGTCACCTAGCGGTGCATTAAGGACATAATTCTTCTGCAAGTTTTACGTGGCTACTACGGGCTTCTAGCAAGAACCGTTCTTACCTACGCATCAAAACCACAACGGTGTTTCGTCAAGTTTGCTATTTTAACCTTCAACAAGGACCGGCCGCAGTCAAATTTGATTCAACTAAAGTAGGAGAAACAGACACCCGCCACCCACCTTTATGCAAAAACTAGTTGCATGTCTGTCGGTGGAACCGGTCTCATGAACATGGTCATGTAAGGTTGGTCCGGGCCGCTTCATCCAACAATACCGCTGAATCAAAATAAGACATTGGTGGTAAGAAGTATGACTATCACCACCCACAACTCTTTGTGTTCTACTCGTGCATATCATCTACGCATAGACCTAGCTGTGATACCACTATTGGGAAACGTAGCATGCAATTTCAAAAAAATTCCTACGCTCACGCAAGATCTATCTAGGAGATGCATAGCAACGAGAAGGGGAGGGCATCTTCATACCCTTGAAGATCGCAAAGCGGAAGCATTTATCAACACGGTTGATGTAGTCGTACACCTTCACGATCCGTCCCGATCAAGTACCGAACGTACGGCACCTCCGCGTTCAGCACACGTTCAGCTTTATGACGTCCTCGCCTTCTTGATCCAGCAAGACGGGAGAAGTAGTAGATGAGTTCCAGCAGCACGACGACGTGGTGACGGTGTTGGTGAAGAACAATCTCCACAGGGCTTCACCAAGCACAACAGAAACTATAATGGAGGATAAACTAGAGGGACGGGGTTGCCAGCACACGGCTTGGTGTTTCTTGATGTGTTCCAGGTGCTAGCCCTGCCCCTCTATTTATATGTTGAGCCCTGGGGTCGAAACTTGGAGTAAAAGCCTCCTCAAAGTCAGTTTTGCCCGCAAGGAAGAGTCCTTCTCGGACTTCCAGGACCAGACGCCACGGTCCTTGGTGTCTAGCCCGGACGCAAGGGTCTCCGGCATTTGGCCCCCTGGCCTCCGCAAAACTCCTTTTGCACGGACCTAAAGCCGAACCATATCATCCTATATATCAATCTTTACCTCCGGACAATTCCGGAGCTCCTCGTCATGTCCGTGATCTCATCCGGGACTCCGAACAACATTCGGTCACCAACATACATAACTCATATAGTACTATATCATCAATGAACGTTAAGCGTGAGGACCCTACGGGTTCGAGAACTATGTAGACATGACCGAGACACCTCTCTAGTGAATAACCAATAGCGGAACCTGGATGCCCATATTGGCTCCTACATATTCTATGAAGAATTTTATCGGTCGAACCTTATGACAACATACGTAATTCCCTTTGTCTATCGGTATGTTACTTGCCCGAGATTCGATCGTCGGTATCTTCATACCTAGTTCAATCTCGTTACCGGAAAGTCTCTTTACTTGTTCCGTAATACATCACCTCATGACTAACTCCTTAGCGTTTGCTTGCAAGCTTATGATGTGTATTACCGAGAGGGCCGAGAGATACCTCTCCGATACACAGAGTGACAAGTCCTAATCTCGATCCATGCCAACCCAACAGACACCTTTGGAGATACCTGTAAAGTATCTTTATGATCACCTAGTTATGTTGTGACGTTTTATAGCACACAAGGTATTCCTCCGGTATCCGGGAGTTGCATGATCTCATAGTCAAACGAATATGTATTTGACATTAAGAAAGCAATAGCGATAAACTCAATGATCAATATGCTAAGCTAACGGATGGGTCTTGTACATCACATCATTCTCCTAATGATGTGACCCCATTATCAAATGACAACTCATGTCCATGGTTAGGAAACCTTAACCATCTTTGATCAACGAGCTAGTCAAGTAGAGGCTCACTAGGGACACGGTGTTTATTTATGCATCCACACATGTATTTAGGTTTCCGATCAATACAAATATAGCATGAATAATAAACCTTTATCATGAATAAGGAAATATAAAATAAAAACTTTATTATTGCCTCTAGGGCATATTTCCTTCAATTGAACCATTTGATGTATGGGGTTTTGATTATATTGGACCTTTTCATTCCTCTAATGGGTACACTCATATTTTAGTTGTTGTTGATTATGTTACTAAGTGGGTAGAAGCTATTCCAACTAGTAGTGCTGATCATAACACTTCTATTAAAATGCTTAAAGAAGTTATTTTCCCGATGTTTGGAGTCCCTAGATATTTAATGACTGATGGTGGTTCACATTTTATTCATGGTGCATTCCATAAACTTCTTGCTAAATATGATGTTAACCATAGAATTGCATCACCTTATCATCCTCAGTCTAGTGGTCAAGTTGAATTGAGTAATAGAGAAATAAAGTTAATTTTGCAAAAGACCATTAATAGATCTAGAAAGAATTGGTCTAAGAAACTTGACGATGCATTATGGGCTTATAGAACTGCTCATAAAAATCCTATGGGAATGTCTCCATATAAAATGGTCTATGGAAAAACATGTCATTTACCTCGTGAGTTGGAACATGAAGCTTATTGGTAATTAAATAACTCAATTATGATTTCAAACTTGCCGATGAAAAGAGGTTATTTGATATTAGCTCGTTAGATGAATGGAGGACACAAGCTTATGAAAATGCCAAGTTGTTTAAAGAAAAAGTTAAAAGATGGCATGACAAAGAATCCAAAAACGGGAATTTAAAGTAGTCGATCAAGTTCTTTTGTACAACTCTTGTTACAGATTCTTTGCAGGAAAACTTCTCTCCAAATGGGAAGAGTCGTATATCATCGAAGAAGTTTATCGCTCTAGAGGTATTAAGATCAACACTGCCGAGGGCACCAATCCAAGAGTGGTTAATGGGCAAAGAATTAAACATTATATCTCAGCTATGCCCATTATTAATGATGAAAATAATATTATTCAAGTAATGACACTGGAGGAGCACATAGAAGAGACCTTTCGGAATGCTCCAGAACCCTCAAAAGGAGTAGGTACGTGGTACAGTATGCGACAAGAAGCGACAAGCCTGGGGGGCGTGCCTCCCGAGTTTGTGGCTCCCTCGTGGACTTTCCATATTACTTGTCCTGGACAGAAAAAATTCATTATATATACTCTAGGATGTTTTGACCATCGTATCACAAGTTTCTCCTCTATTCTTGTTTCGGGTTGTTTTCCTGGAAGATCTGACAGCATGTCGTCCCAAGACTTGGATGGAGAGAGCTAGGTTTCTCATTATGTTGCAAATCCAAGGATTTACGATGATGTTGATCCATATGAGTGGCCCACAATGAAGAAGAAGAGACGGATTTGAAATAGACAGATTGCTCAAGAAAAGAAGAAGAAGATGCCCCTACCTCAACCAGGGGACATGCATGTGGAGTTTGTCGGCGTCCTGGGAACGGGGGTCCCCAGACTTGCCTGCCTGCGGCCCACGGCGTGGCTCCACTAGCGGCCCTGTACGGCCCGTCTTCACCAGCAAACACTCAAGACCCTCGCGAGGGGCCAAGCCTCGCGAGGCGTACAATGCAAGACCTCCCCGGGGGCGGCCTCACCAAGCCGGCTCGCGAGGGGCGGAGAGATCAAGGCAAGGGGCACCTCGCGAGGTTCCTGTGACGTAAGCCATGACGACCGGCGCCAGGCGGGCGCCAGCGCGCGCAGTGTCCTCGTTTCCTCTTTGGTGCTAAAGTGGCAAGCGCAGGCGAGGAGTCCTGAGGCATCAGGCAAAGGTTGCCATATCGGTGCAACGAGACCAAGACCAGCAGGACGGCAGGATGGAGGTCACCATGGAGCCCAAGACGGCGTCACCACCAGAGCCTTTGGCAGGCGAAGACCACCTTTAGTCAGGATAACTTGTACTAGTTGTCTCCCTTCGAATTTGGCCGTTGTGGCATCCCTTCCCGCTCAATATTTGGGAAGAGGACCAGGGCCTCTATAAATAGGACTAGCCGCCACTATAGGAGGGCATATCTCATCTTGGACAGGGGCCATTCCATCCATAGCCACCGCACAAACTCACCAAACACAAGAGCACCTCTCCCCAGGAGGCTGTTCTTCCCTTGTAACTGTTCATCCTCAGCCCAAGAGGCAATCCACCACACCACACTGGAGTAGGGTATTACACCACATCGGTGGCCCGAACCAGTATAAACTCTTGTGTCTATCATTCTTTGGGTTCGTCGAGCTAGGCCTTGTGATCGTTGCGAGAGCGGGCTAGGGAGGGAGAGATCTTCGTGCGCACCCCAGTGTTCGAACCTCAAGGGTTTGCTGGAACCCGAAATCCGACATTTGGCGCGCCAGGTAGTGGTGCGCTGAAGCCTTCCTTCCGTCGATCTACGCTCCGCAACCACCGCAATTCGCCTCCATGGCCTGCGCTGCTCTTTCGGCTGCGACGATAGATGCCTGCGGAGGGGCCAGGGGGCTCCGAGCCTTAGCCCCCGCCTTGCGGCGGGTGCAGTGGCCACCCAAGTTCAAGCCAGAGATGTCACCATGCTACGATGGCACGGTGGACCCGTCGGCCTTCCTGCTGGCGTATGAAGAGGCTGTCATAAAGGCTGGGGGCGACGACAAGGTCATGGCCAACTGGCTTCCCATGGCCCTCACTGGTGCTCCGCGCGCCTAAGTGTTCAACCTCCCAGGATCTACGGTGACATCTTGGGAGGAGCTGTGCAGCCTCTTCGCTGCGCACTTCGCGGCACCGTGCCCCTCGTCGTCGTGGCCCTCCTCGGCGGCTCGCAGGCGCCGCCCTCGGACCGTGACACCAAGCCGTTCTTCTGCCAGATCGGCGCCGCCTCCGCGCGGCAAGGGGCTCCCCTGGCTTGGGCGGCGCCCAAGGCCGACCTGACCTTCGACGCGGGGGATCACCCTGTCACCACCGTCGGCTCGGGCGTGCTCCCAATGCTTTGCACGCCCACCATCTGCAGCGTAGCCATCACCAAGACCCTCATCGACAGCGGCGCCGGCCTCAACATGCTCTCTGTGGAGGCTTTTAGCCTCCTTCACGTACCGCTCGAGCGGCTCTGCCCTGCAAGCCCTTCTCCAGGGTCGGCGACGGCTCCTCCAGTCCCCTAGGGCATATTCGTCTTCTCGTGACCTTTGGCACCGGCGACAACTACCGCACGGAGCCGATCGACTTTGACATCGCCCGCATTGGCCTTCCATACAACGCCATCCTCGGGTACCCGGCTCTGGCTCAGTTTATGGCGGCGACCCATCCGGCCTACAACCTCATGAAGATGCCCGGGAGCAAGGACGTCCTCATCGTAGTTGGAGATACCAAGGAGGCTCTGGTGGCGCTCAAGCTTGCCCTCAAGACCGTCGCGGCGGCGCGACTGGCCGATGAAGCTACCTCTAGAGTTAAGGAGGCCGCGCCAGCCAAGAAGAAGCAGTTGTTCACTCAAGATCGGGCAGAAACCCAGCAGGTGCCGGTCGAGGAAGATGGGTCCTCTGGAGCCACCTTAGGTGCCAACCTCGACCCAGATCAAGAGGAGGCATTGGTGAGGTTCTTGCGCGCAAACAAGGAAGTATTCGCCTGGGAGCCCAAACAGCTGGTAGGGGTCCCAAGAGGGGTGATCGAGCATCACTTAAGGGTGTGCCTCAATGTGCGCCCTGTGAAGCAGAGGGCGCGGCGACAGTCCACGGAGAAGCAGTCCTTCATTGTCTAGGAAACCCGCAAGATGGAAGCAGCATGTGTCATTCGCGAGGTTCGGTACCCCGAGTGGCTGGCGAACCCCGTCGTTGTGCCAAATAAAGGCGGGAAGGAGCGCATGTGTGTCGACTTCACCAACCTCAACAAGGCCTGTCCCCAAGATCCGTTCCCACTTCCACACATCGACCAGATCGTCGACTCCACCGCCGAGTGCGACCTGCTGTGCTTCCTGGATGCGTTCTCAGGCTATCATCATATCAAGATGGCGGTAGAGGATGTGGAGAAGACGGCCTTCCTAACCCCGTGCGGAGTGTACTACTACACTTGCATGCCGTTCGGACAGCGCAACGCAGGCGCGACCTTCCAGCGGCTGATGCACATCGCCCTGGGCCAGTAGCTCGGGAGGAACACTGAAGCCTACGTCGACGACATTGTGGTGAAATCTCGGGAGGCGAGAACTTTGATTCAGGACCTGGAGGAGACCTTCGCGAGCCTGCACCAGGTAGACTTGCGGCTTAACCCAGAGAAGTGCGTGTTTGGTGTCCCCTCCGGCAAGCTGCTGGGCTTCCTCGTGTCCCACTGGGGGATCGAGGCCAACCCAAAAAAGGTCAAGGCGATCGACGACATGAGTCCACCACAAACCCTCAAGGAGATGCAGAAGCTTGCCAGCCGCGTGAATTCGTTGGGGCGCTTCATCTCCAAGCTGGGAGAGCGCGCCCTACCATTCTTCAAGGTGATGAAGAAGAAGGGCCCGTTTGAGTGGACCCCGGAGGCTGACCAAGCATTTCAAGACCTCAAGAGATACCTGACCAGCCCTCCGGTGATGGTGGCACCCCGCCCTCTCGAGCCCCTGGTGCTCTACCTCCTTGCCGCTCCTTACTCAGCCAGTGCAGCTCTGGTGGCAGTTCGGGAAGAGCGCCAGGCAAAGGATATGTCTCGCCAAGCCACGCCCCCGGCCAGGGCGATGCAAGACCCGGGGGACACCGCAAGGGCCGCAACAATGCCAACGGATGACCAGGCTCAGCAAGATGGCGCCCTTGGGCCTGCAGAGGCCCCAATGGGCGACCAGGCTCCGGAAGTTTCATCGCCTCAAAAGGCGCCTCAACCTCCGACAGACGTAGGCCTCATCGATGCGCCAACCCTCGTCGAGGACCCAGTATATTTTGTCAGCACGGTACTGCGGGATGCAAGGGCACGGTACCCCATGCCTCAGAAGCTCTTGCTCGAGCTTTTGGTGGCCTCACGTAAGCTACGACACTACTTTCAAGGTCACCCAATCAAGGTCGTCTCGGCCTACCCACTTGAGAGGGTACTCAGGAGGCCCAACACTGCTGGAAGAGTCGCCGAGTGGAATATTGAGCTGCAGGCATTCCAGCTGGAGTCCAGCACAACCAGGGTCATGAAGGGAGCCGCGCTCGCCAACTTCATGGCAGAATGGACGGATGCCCCGGGGCTTGGGGTAGGTGAGGACCGATCCCTCTCGCCGGGAAGTGAAGCGCCAGACGGCTGGGTTATGTATTTCGATGGCGCATTCGCGCGCCAGGGCGCGGGGGCTGGAGCAGTGCTCATCTCACCCACTCAGGACAAGCTCTACTACGCCGTGCAGCTCTGCTTCCAGCAGGGTGAGAAGGTCTCCGACAACATAGCGGAGTACGAAGGCCTCATAGCTGGCCTTAAGGCTGCAGTGGCCCTGGGGGTGAAGCGCCTCACCATCAGGGGCGACTCGCAGCTTCTCGTCAACTTCTCCAACAAGGTATACGAGCTGAGGGACGAGCACATGGAGGCATACCTCGCGGAAGTACGCAAAATGGAAAAGCAGTTCTTAGGCCTAGAATTGCAACACGTGCCCGGTGGCACCAACAAGGAGGCCGACGACATCGCCAAGAGAGCATCCAAGTGACTACCCCAAGAGCCCGTTGTCTTCGAGAAGCGGCTCCTCAAGCCATCGGCAGCGCCTCCGCTTACCAGGCTGGTGCCGCCTCGAGAGGAGCTCCCCCAACCACCAGTCTCGGGAGCCCCGACCTACGGCCCGGCCTCAGGAGCGCGCTTACTCTTGGCGCTTGAGGCTCAGGAGGGTGCTGGACCAAGGAGTTCAAGGAATATCTGATGCAAGAGACGCTGCCGGAGAAAGAGGAGGATGCGGAGCGTGTGGCCCGACAGGCCACGACGTACTGCATCCAGGACGGTGAGTTATACAGGAAGCGGACAAATGACGTTTCCTTGCGTTGTATCTCCAGGGAACAGGGGAAAGAGCTGCTAGCTAACATACACGGCGGAGACTACGGGCACCACTCGTCGTCACGAACCCTCATCGGCATGGCGTTCCGCAGTGGATTCTACTGGCCTACGGCGCTCAACGACGCGACAAAGCTGGTGAAGTCCTACAAGGCCTGCCAATTCCAC
The DNA here is from genome assembly GCF_018294505.1 of Triticum aestivum. Classification (NCBI taxonomy): domain Eukaryota; kingdom Viridiplantae; phylum Streptophyta; class Magnoliopsida; order Poales; family Poaceae; genus Triticum; species Triticum aestivum. The sequence goes on from NC_057805.1 coordinate 338,603,667, forward strand.
GCCAAGCAGATCCATCAGCCGGCTCAGGGCCTCCAGACCATCCCACTCTCATGGCCATTCGCAGTCTGGGGGCTGGATATCTTGGGCCCGTTCCCTCGAGCGCCTGGGGGCTACTGCTACCTCTACGTCGCCATCGACCAGTTCACCAAGTGGGCGGAGGTAGAAGCTATCCGCACCATCCCAGACGGATCCGCGGTCAAGTTCATCAAGGGTCTCGTGAGCCGGTTCGGGGTCCCCAATTGCATCATCACCGACAACGGCTCACAGTTCACTACCAATCTCTTCAAGGCATATTGTGCTAACCTTAGAATGCAGATCTGCTACGCTTCGGTGGCACACCCCAGGAGCAATGGTCAAGCCGAACGCGCCAACGCGGAGGTCCTGAGAGGCCTCAAGACCAGGACCTTCAAGAAGAAGCTCGAGGCCAGCGGCAAGGGCTAGCACGACGAGCTCCAGTCCGTGTTGTGGTCCATCCGCACCACCGCCACCAAACCAACGGGCGAGACCCCATTCTTCCTCGTCTACGGAGCAGAAGCGGTATTCCCTCACAAGGTCAAGCATCGCTCCACGCGGGTCCTGGCGTTTGATGAGACGCAGCAGGACGCCATGCGGAGGATGGACCTTGTGCTGAGCGAGGAATGCCGCCGTGAAGCCACGCTTCGAGCGGCAAGATACCAGCAGGCACTGCGGCGGTATCTCTGCCGCAGCATCCGCTCCAGGACGCTTGAGGTGGGTGACCTTGTCCTAAGGCGGGTGCTCTCTAGGGAAGGGCTGCATAAGCTTTCACCCATGTGGGAGGGCCTGTTTAGGGTCGCCCATGTCTCCAGGCCTGGCGCTGCGCGCCTGGAGACGCAGGACGGGGTCGCCATCCAGAACGCCTGGAACATCCAGCACCTCTGGAAGTTCTACCCATGAAGAAAGGCCCGGCGCCTGTGAAGCAAGGCCCAATGCCTGTGAAGGTCTTCGCTCGTGACACTCTCACGTAATAATGAGTGGGGTTGTACACGCCCCGGAGTCTCAGGAGTGCCGCCCTCGGGCCTCGGGGGCTCCCTCCCACGTCCTAGTGGCAGCACTTAGCTCCATGCTGGTGAGAAGACAAGAAGACTAGACTAGGTGCCGGACGCGGCTTTTCATTTGCTTTCCGTAGTTGGCTTGCCCCTCTTTAATGAAAATTTGCTTTCTGGTGTTCCTTGCCGACTTGGTTCCGTCGCCTTTTGCCTTCGTTTCTGCCCTCGGTTCTTGTTTTGACCCGTACTCTCACTTGGATGCCTCGCGAGGGGGCTGGACAGGTGCCCTCGTGAGCGTTTTTCCTATTTTTCATGAGGCACCCTCATTCGAGCTCGCAAGCTGGTGCACCTCTCTCAATCCGTGCCCCTCGGGTACCACGATGCGAAGCGCTGGGTTGTGGCCAGCGGCGCCTGCAACCAGGGCTCGAAAGAATAAGAGTTTCCTAATGAATTTTTGCAGTTCCTAGACGCCTCCCAGGCCAAGGAGGCCTCGCCAGGTACTGGGAAATGAGCACCTCACGAGGCGAAAACTACTTCGAGCGTGCCAAGCTAAGTTATTTCTACACGCCTACATAAGACGTTGATGCTGCAATGCAACACAGGAACAATAAACATAGCATAGCAACTTGGAAACCATGGTTCGTTGCACGCCCCTACAAGGCCCCATACTTGTCTCTCTCTTAATGCAGGAAGAAAAGAAAGAACGAAACAAAAGTGGCGCGTGCCCCTGCAGCAGCTCGCGAGGATGGACCCATGACGCTCTCCTGGGATCAGCCGGACCCCTCCTCACGCTTCACTGGGGCGCGATGACGAGACGACCCGCTGCCGCCCTCGAAGCGGGCGCGGCGGCTGGTCGTAGCCTCCGCTGCTGGATCTGTCGCCGGAGGAAGAACCGCCGAAGCTGGACGAGCAGCGGCCAGCGCCGAGGGCAAGACCATCCTCACCCTCATCACGACCATCGCCAAGGCCAAGCACCCCGCCGCCGTTGTTGTCCTCGGGGAAGCACCCGACGCGGCGGCCGTCTTCTCCGAACACCTTCACGTAGAGGGTCGCGTTGCCGTCATACTTGAAGTAGAGGGTGCACCGCCTGACCAGCCCGCGTGTGCGGGCGAACGTCTGCCAGCCGCGGGCTAGGGCTGCGTTGCCCGTGACAGAGATCTCGACCGCGACCCATGAAGCCTTGCTGCAGCAGCCATCCGCCTGCAGCCAGAGCCCGCCTGGACCCGTGGCCGGCAGCTCGCCAGCGAAGAAGCGCCGGAGCTGAAGCCAAGTGCCGGCCGGGTTCTCCGACCACACGACGAACTCCGGCAACACCTCCGCCGAGTGGAAGCACGGCCGGGGAGGCCATGCGACCATGGCGCGCCTCCCATCATCGACGGGGCTGCCATGACCTGGGCGACTCCCGCCACGCGAAGAGGCCCTGTCGCGGCCGCGAGGGGCCACGGCGGGGATCGCGGTGTGCTTGCGGGGACGGCCGCGCCCCCTCTTGGGCGGCGGAGAGCCAGGCCCCTCCTGGCGGGCCTTCCCATTCTCTGCGGCTGAGAACCTCTTCGTAGGCTCCATGGGTGTCGCTACCGGCAATGAAGCAACGGAGAAGAAGCGAGCGGAGCAGAAAGAGCTAAGCAACGGGGGCTCCGCCCCCTCCTCATTTATAGCGGGAGAAGGCCAACCGGCGATCCCCACGATCACAGGTAATGCTGATTTTTCCTTGCATGCCGCAGGGACTCGTCAAGTCGGGTAGTTGCCGAGGCAGCATGGGGAAGCGGAGACGCCCACGTCCAATCAATCGCCACGCGTCAACCAAGGCCGCAGGCTGTTGGGCCCGCGGCGCTCTGCACTTGCCCTTTGGCTTCGCCTCGAAGCCAAGTCCGAGCACGCCTGGGACCCCGGGCCTACTGTCGGCGTCCTCGGAACGGGGGTCCCCAGACTTGCCTGCCTGCGGCCCACGGCGTGGCTCCACTAGCGGCCCTGTACAGCCCGTCTTCACCAGCAAACACTCAAGACCCTCGCGAGGGGCCAAGCCTCGCGAGGCGGACGACGCAAGACCTCCCGGGGGGCGGCCTCACCAGGCCGGCTCGCGAGGGGCAGAGAGATCAAGGCAAGGGGCACCTCGCGAGGTTCCTGTGACATAAGCCATGACGACCGACGCCAGGCGGGCGCCAGCACGCACAGTGTCCTCGTTTCCGCTTTGGTGCTAAAGAGGCAAGCACAAGCGAGGAGTCCCGAGGCATCAGGCAAAGGTTGCCATATCAGTGCAACGAGACCAAGACCAGCAGGACGGCAGGATGGAGGTCACCGTGGAGCCCAAGACGGTGTCACCACCAGAGCCTTTGGCAGGCGAAGACCACCTTTAGTCAGGATAACTTGAACTAGTTGTCTCCCTTCGAATTTGGCCGTTGTGGCATCCATTCCCGCTCAATATTTGGGAAGAGGACCAGGGCCTCTATAAATAGGACTAGCCACCACTATAGGAGGCAGATCTCATCTTGGACAGGGGCCATTCCATCCATAGCCACCGCACAAACTCACCAAACACAAGAGCACCTCTCCTCATGAGGCTATTCTTCCCATGTAACTATTCAACCTTAGCCCAAGAGGCAATCCACCACACCACACTTGAGTAGGGTATTACACCACATCGGTGGCCCGAACTAGTATAAACTCTTGTGTCTCTCGTTCTTTGGGTTTGTCGAGCTAGGCCTTGCGATCGTTGCGAGAGCGGGCTAGGGAGGAAGAGATTTTCGTGCGCACCCCAGTGTTCGAACCTCAAGGGTTTGCCGGAACCCGAAATCCGACAGAGTTCAAGAAATAAAGCCTCCTAAACACAATAAAAGATTCTAAGTTCCAATTCACTCCTTTTCGTCGTGTGCAGGAAGAAGAGGACAAGTTGCGTCACAAAATCTGGGAACTTCAGCAGGAAGTCTGCAGGTTGAAAGAGGAAAATCTTATCCTCAAGTGGCAGGACAAGCTTACCACTTTCGCATCACCACCATCACCAAATAAAGACGCTTGAGTACACAGGTATGGGCACCACCCTTGGCTTGTTCCAAGCTTTGGGGAGGTGCCCCTGTACCATCACTTTTATTATCATTATCTATCTTAGTTCGTTCCTTAGTTATTTCTTGATTTAGAAGAATAATGTTTCAGTATGCTTTAGTTTTGAGTGCTTGCTTTGTGATCTATCTATTTATGTAGTCGTGTGAGAGTTATATGACAAAGAGTAGTTTTGAGTTTTGCTTTTCTTTCTTGTTTCAATCTTAGCAATGAAAGAAAAATAATAAAATAATGAAAACATCATATGCTAATTCCATGGGGAGCAATGACTTCACATAAAGGAAGTATAGTTGGTAAAATTTGTTGGAAGTTGACAAACATAGCATTGGCCATTAGTGCAATCCATGGAAAAAGTAGTGAAGGAAGAGAGGACTCACATATAAATATACTATCTTGGACATCTTTTATGATTGTGGCCCCCATCAAATATTCTATATCAATTAGTTGACGTTGGACAAGGAAGACAACGTAATGAGTTGTGATTGCTTATATTCACATAGAAGTTATATTGTCATGGATCCTCTAACATGTGGTGCTTGTCTAGGATCTTTTGCTAGCCAAAATTTGCACTAAGTACAGATACTACTTGTGCATCCAAAACCCTTTAACCCAGACTCTTGCCACGGGTGTCCACCATAACTACCTATGGATTGAATAAGATCCTTCAAGTAAGTTGTCATCGGTGCATAAAGCAATAAAAAATTCTCCTAAATATGTATGATCTTTTATTGTAAGGGAAAATAAGCTTTGTACAATCTTGTGATGATAAAGAAATAAAAGTGACGAGCTGCATAATAAAGGTTGCTATCATAAGGGGCAATATAAAGTGAAGTTCCTTTACATTAACAGCTTGCACACCCAAAATAAAAAGCGCATGACAACCTCTGCTTCCCTCTGCGAAGAGCCTATTTTTTACTTTTATGTATTATTTTTATGCAAGAGTCAATAATGTTCATCCCAATTCCGCTCTATGCACTCTTTAGTGGCAAGCATCATGTGGTGGAGATAGATCCATAATATATATATATATATATATCCCGTTGAATATAGGTGATCATGAGTTATTATTGTTGACGTTAACCTTGAGGTAAATAAGTTGGGAAGCGAAACTATAAGCCCCTATCTTTCTATGCATCTGACTGAAACTCGTGCTCTATAAATATGCCTTGAGTGTCAGCAATCATAGAAGACAAATGATAGTTGAGTACGTGAACTTGCTAAACAAAGCTCGGACATAGACTCTTTCTGAAAATATGGTGGATTGTGATTGTTTCAGTGACTGAAATCATAGTTTGTTAGTTTCCAATGAAGATTATGTTTCATACTTCAGTTTGTGAACGAATTGTTACTTTAGCATGAGAAGTTTCATGATATATTGCTGCTATGATAATGACCTTGATGCTTTCATGTCTGTATTTTATTTTTATTGACACCTCTCTCTCTAAACATGTGGTCATGATTATCAATTTTGACTTTTGCATGAGGACAAGCGAGGTCTAAGCTTGGGGGAGTTGATACGTCCATTTTGCATCATATTTTCCTACTATTATTTATTGTATTATGGATTGTTATTTCACTTTATGATTCAATTCTTATGCCATTTCTCTCTTATTTTGCAAGTTTGACATGAAGAGGGAGTTGCCGGCAGCTGGAATTCTGGACCAGAAAGGGCTACATCAGAGATAGCTATTCTGCACAACTCCAAATGACCTGAAAATTTACGGAGAATTATTTTGGAATATATGAAAATTATTGGCAATAGAATTACCAGAAGGGGACCCACTAGGTAGCCACAAGCCTTGAGGGTGTGCCCCCGAGCTTGTGGGGCCCCTGGTAGGCCTCCGAGGCCCATCTTCTCCTATATGATGCCATTTTCCCTAGAAAAAATGAAGATAAGACTTTCGGGATGAAGCTCCACCGTCTCGAGGCGGAACTTGGGCAGGAGCACTTTTGCTCTCAGGCGGAGCGATTCCACCAGGGAAACTTCCCTCCGGGAGGGGGAAATCGAAGCCATCAACATCACCAATGATCCTCTCATCGTGGGAGGAGCAATCTTCATCAACATCTTCACCATAACCATCTCATCTCAAACCCTAGTTCATCTCTTGTATTCAATATTTGTCTCAAAACCTCAGATTTGTACCTGTGGTTTCCTAGTAGTGTTGATTGCATCTTGTAGTTGATGCTAGTTGGTTTATTTGGTGGAAGATTATATGCTCAGATCCTTAATGATAATCAATTCCCCTTTGATCTTTAACATGAATATGATTTGTGAGTAGTTACTTTTGTTCTTGAGGACATGGGAGGAGTTTGGTTATAAGTAATCATGTGAATTTGGTATTCGTTCGATATTTTGATGATATGTATGTTGTTGCTTCCTTTAGTGGTGTCATGTGAATGTCGACTACATGACACTTCACCATCCTTGTGCCTAAGTGAAGGCATTGTGGAACAATAAGTAGATGATGGGTTGCTAGAGTGACAAAAGCTTAAACCCTAGTTTATGCATTATTCCATAAGGGGCTGATTTGGATCCATATGTTTCATGCTATGGTTAGATTTATCTTCATTCTTCTTTTATAGTTGTAGATGCTTGCGAGAGGGGGTAATCATAAGTGGGAGGCTTGTTCAAGTAAGAACAACACCCAAGCACCGGTCCACCGACATATCAAACTATCAAATTAGCGAACGCAAATCAATGGAACATGATGAAAGTGACTAGATGATAATTCCCATGTGTCCTCAAGAACGATTTGCTTGTTATAAGAAAACGTGCAGCCTGTCCTTTGCTGTAAAAGGATTGGGCTACCTTGCTGCACATTTGTTACCATTGATATTTGTTTCTCGTTACAAATTACCTTGTTATCAAACTATTTGTTACCGATAATTTCAGTGCTTGCAGAGAATAGCTTCCTAAAAACCGTTTGTCATTTCCTTCTGCTCCTCGTTGGGTTTGACACTCTTACTTATCGAAAAGAGGACGTTCAGTCACAGAGCACCGATGAGGAGGACCCCTACGCGCCGCCGGACGAGGTTGCACCCAAGCCCCCAACTTTGGAGTGGTTTTGGGGCCATTACAATCTTCGTCTGTGGAAGGCGATGCCGCCGACTAAGAAAGCCAGGCAAGTGGATTTCAAGGAGATGGCGGAGGAGGAAGCCAGGTACCAGGCAGCCCATGAGGCTGCCTGGGAAAAGGAGGTGGTGGAGCTTTGGGGCGGGTGCGTCGACGTGCGAAGGAGGTGTATGAAGACGACCAGTACTTTGCCAGGAAGGCCAAAGGCGCTAGGCGCCTCATCGCTGTGTGGAGGTGGGCCGATAAGCTCCAACGTGCTACTGACGAGGAGCTCCAGTGGGCGCCCAACGAAACAGCAAGATCGTTCGCACGCGTCCGCGAGCAAGAGGCAGATCAGGATGTCAAGCGCTATGAGGCGGAGGAGGCAGAGTACTGCCTCCGTGTTGGGAAGCCGCCGTGCAGCAGGGAGCTACTGGAATACTGCCCCCCTAAGGAGGGATTATTAGTTTTAGTATTGTTCGTTTTTAATTTTATATGCATTGTACGTGATGAACTACTGAACGATTAATATATATTTTGAACTCCATTTTCTATCTATTTTCGTGTACTAATTTCTATCTTGTTGTTATCAGCCACATGTACAGAATGGAAAGCATATATAGACACATTGAGACAGAACAAAATATAATAATGGAAAATGGTACACATATTGAGATAGAGCAATATTATGATTGTTGTGAATACATTTTTGCAACCAAGCAGATTATCTGGAACCATGCATGAATTGACCTAAGCTGCAAAAAAATAGTATTTCCAAAAATAGTCAATTCAATGATGACCCTCCATGGATTCACCTATATAGGCTGCGGCTAATGTTGCAAAAATAAGAGCTTGAATACCTCTTGTAAATAATCCAAGAAACATGATCAACGTCGAAACGACTGAACAAAAGAAAACGAGTCCATGACCAGCAGCCTTGCCTACTGTAGCTCTTGGCTCTGCCCGAACTCGTGTAGGCGTTCGTCCAAGGGGTTGACACGCTCGCGGTACATATGGAGCGTGATCTTGAGGAGTGAATAGCAAAAAACTACCACATTACAGGCTATCATTGCAAAAAACTACCATTTTTTTATTTTTCAAAAAACTAAGACAAAATTGGTGGGCTGTTCTAAAAAACCCTAGTGGCCAAATCGTTACATTTTAAGCACGCTTATGACACGTGGGGTCCACCCGTCAGGGTTCTGTCAGCTAGAGGCTGACATTGCGCGTGATGACGGCCGTTAGAGCGCGCCGTTTCGTCTGTGGTCAAGACGATCGAGTCATGTCCTCTGTTCCCCCCTCTCTATCACTATGTTTACCTCTCCTGCATAGACCTAGGCGATGGCGTCGGCAGCCACTCTAAGGGGGTGGTGGAATGGGGGATGGCGACAGAGAATACTCGGAAGTTGATAACTGGATAGGGAGCGATAGCTTCGCAACCCAGCTGGCGGCGCAGCCGCTGCAGAATTGGACACCTATGATGATGCCACAGGCTGCACCACCATCGCCTTAGAATTAGCAGTTCTCGCTTGAGAGCGGCGAGGTCTCTTGCTAGAGCTATCGCCACTCCTGTCACCGCGATTCCGGCCAACTCCCACCACTGGGCCTCTGCATTTGGAGGGGTTGAGTAATTTTTCTTCTTCTCTTCATCGGCTCCTTCAACATACCCCATTTGAATTCATTAGTGCTAATTTAGTACAAAGTTGAGGCAATCGTTAACAGATTTTTTTACCAAACCCTACACTACTGCAGGATGCTGCTAACGCGACACTACGATCAGAGACCCTTCGAGAAACTGTGTGCGATGCAATAATCGCAAATTGTGGTGTATGAAAACCGTCAAAAATGTATAAAACGATTGCGATGACGGATGCATCAAACACGATTCAGATTTTAGTTGCGTGTGCAATGAAGGGCATATGGTTCAGTTCAATTAACTGTTTGCGATGAGGAGGAACAAAAGAAACGGGCAACCAGATGAAGGTGTGTGCGATACACAGCATACGGTTCACTCGGATGAACTGTTTGTGATTAGGCAACACAAAATAAACGGGCAACCAGATGAAGGTGTGTGCGATATACAGCATATGGTTCACTTGGATGAATTGTTTGTGATTAGGCAACACAAAAGAAATGGTCAGCCATATCAAGGTGTCTGCGATATACGCATGCGGTTCACTCGGCCCTTGTCATCAGTGTGTGACCTCTGTGGCAACCGTTCACTCCCCAGGCGCCTCTTCGTGTACCGTGGCAACCGTCCACCGCCTCTTCACCTTTCCCTCTCGATTTGGAACTGGTGTCGCACACTCTTCCTCCCTCCATTTGCCTTCACCCTTCCTTCTGCCATTGTTCGATCATCTTCTCCATGGAGGGAACAGGCCGGAAACGACCCCATTATTCTTGCCCCGATCTGAAAGATGACGTGGTGGAGGAACTCATTGATCGGTGAGACGTCATCACCTCGGCTAGCATGGCAGGTTCATTCAAGACCATTCTTGACTCAACTAATAACATCATTACAAGGAACCCAAGGGTCCAGGAGCGGTTTGATCTCCCCTGTCGTCTTCGCCGTGACCCTACTGACTGGCGCGGGGACGAGGGAAGCCTCGCCTTGTGCAAGTTGATGCCGCTTTATAATGATACGTATGATGTTAAGATGCCATCTCTTGAGGGCAAGGCTTGGGCAGGCGCAAATGGAGATTGGGTTGTTTATGTTGGGTACAACTGCGAGTGGGAACTTGTGAATGTGTACACTCGTCACCGGGTTCCACTTCCAAAAATCTCAAATGACTGCCCAGAGGTTGAGTACACCGGTATTCTACGTGAGTTCAAATACGATCATGGTGACTGTCATCTATGGAAGATAGCAATTTGTCGAGTTCCCAACCGCTCTTGGGATTACACGAACTATGAAGTTGTTGCTATCTTCAACAAGCTTGTTGCCGTCCTTACTTCCACGCCTCGATGGATATTGCTCAAAAATCAATTTCTGTACATGGATGAGTACTGTGATGCAATTCAATAAGAGGGTCTTGTGTTTGCTGCCACCACTCGTGGCATTGTTTTTGCATGGAATCCTGATGCTTTCGGTATGTTTGTCTTCCAGCGTAATTATAATTGTTTCATCCACATGCATGCGGGTTAGCTAGTTTCCCTTTACTAATTAACCTTCTTATGTTTCCAAGGTCCTGTGAACATTCCACCACCTATACTTGAAAATTTTTATAACCAAGGGGGAGATGACGATGCTGATGATCACGAGCATGAGGACGAGCAAGAACCATATACTCAGTGGCGCCTGGCAACTTATTCCGATGGATCACCTCTTCTTGTCCGTATACAGGGCACTGTTGATGTTACTAAGGAAGCATATGTTGTCTCGCATGGTCGCACTCTCCAGACCTATTCCAACATCCCTTGCAGGGTATTCGGGATGGATACTAGTGTACTAGCGCCAACACCTTCTCCCTGGTTCAGTATTGAAAGTCTTGGAGGAAACTCGCTCTTCCTTGGACAAAACTATCCAATGATGATGGATGGCAATCAGCTGCTGTTGACACAATGATAACGCACAAGTATAGGGGATCGCAACAGTTTTCGAGGGTAAAGTATTTAACCCAAATTTATAGATTCGACACAAGGGGAGCCAAAGAATATTTGAAGGTACTAGTAGCTGAGTTGTCAATTCAACCACACCTAGAGATTAATTATCTGCAGCAAAGTGATCAGTAGCACAGTAGTATGATAGTTTTGATAGTAGTGATAGCAGCAACGGTAACAGTACTAGTGATAGCAGTAATTCGTAGCAAGTGTAACAGTGATGATAGCAATAGTAATGCAGTAGAAACAATATAGGATAAATTCATAGGCATTGGATCGCTGACTTGTTGCATGATATTCATCATGTGATAGTTATAACCTAGGGCGATACGGCACTAGCTCCAGTTCATCGATATAATGTAGGCATGTATTCCGTAAATAGTCATACGTGCTTTATTAAAAGAACTTGCATGCCATCTTTTTTCTACCCTCCCATGGTAGTGGGGTCCATATTGGAAACTAAGGGATATTAAGGCCTTCTTTTAATAGAGAACCAGAACAAAGCATTAACACATAGTGAATACATGAACTCCTCAAACTATGGTCATCACCGAGAGTGGGCCCGGTTGTTGTCACTCCAGGGTTGTCGGATCATAACCATAGTAGGTGACTATAACTTGCAAAATCAGATCTAAACACATGGATATAATGATGAATTCATAAACGGTTCAGATCTGAGTTCATGGCGCCCGGGCCCAAAGTGACAAGCATTAAGCATGGCAAAGTCATAGCAACATCAATCTAAGAACATAGTGGATACTAGGGATCAAGCCCTAACAAAACTAACTCAATTACATGATGAATCTCATCCAACTCCTCACCGACCAGCGAGCCTACGAAGGAATTACTCACTCCCGGTGGGGAGCATCATGGAATTGGCGATGGAGATGGGCTGGTGATGACGAAGAACGAAGATCCCCCTCTCCGGAGCCCCAAACGGACTCCAGATCTGCCCTCCTGAGGAAAACAGGGCTTGGCGGCGGCTCCGTCTCATGGATCGTGATAATCCTTTCTCCCTGTTTTTTTTCTGGAATAATGTGAATTTATAGTATCAGGGGGGTCATCAGCGGGGCCACCAGGTGGGTACAACCCACCTGGGCGTGCCAGGAGAGGGGGGCGCACCTTGGTGGGTTGTGCCCAACCAGGGGCCCCTCTCTGGTGGGTCTTGGCTCCAGAAATTGTTATTATTGGTATAAAAAATCCTCGCAAAGTTTCGTTCCATTCTGAGAACTTTTATTTCTGCACAAAGACAAGACCATGGTAGTTTTGCTGAAAACAGCGTGAGTCCGGGGTTAGTTTCATTCAAATCATGCAAATTAGAGTCCAAAACAAGAGGAAAAGCGTGAGAAAAAGTAGATACGTTGGAGACGTATCAACTCCCCCAAGGTTAAACCATTGCTTGTCCTCAAGCAATTCAGTTGATAAACTGAAAGTGAGAAAGAAAAACTTCTACAAACTCTTTTGCTCTTGTTTGCATAAATAAGTTTAAACAACACCCAGGATTTTAGCTAACATTATAACTAACGATGTCAACAATAACTCCTAAAGATTATAATGACTCATATCAATAACATAATCAGCTAGCGAGCAATATTAAGATATCTCAAACAGCAACACGTTGTCAAAACAACCATGATATAATATGACAATAGTGGTATCTCGCTAGCCCTTTCTGAGACCGCAAAACATAAATGCAGAGCACCTCCAAAGTTCAAGCAGCGACTAAACATTGTAATTCAAGGTAGAAAAGATCCAGTCATGATGCACCCAACATTAGCTATACACAATGCATAAATCATAACAGATGTGCTCTACTCAGTTTTTGGCACTTGTTTTTAGAAGGCGATGACACAACATAAAAGTAAATAGAAAGTCCCTTCGCAGAGGGAAGCAGGGATTTGCAGAGGTGCCGGAGCTCAGTTTTAAAAACAGAGATAAATGATATTTTGAGACATGCACCCTTCTCATTCACTTCATGACTATCAGTTATCAACATCTTCCATGCTAAGCAGGCTAGTGGCGGTTCCCAAGCGGAAAGTAAAGGTTTTGACTCCATTGGGAGTTTTTGTTTGATTATTCAAGAGATGAACTCTTTTTCATGTTTGCAGTTTGGGACTGGGCATCCCTATTACCGCCCATTTCCTCGTGCGATGGCGAGTGAATAAACACTCGACCTGAGGATAACCCGCTTAGCACGGAAGATATCGACCACCTCCTGTCGTTCCATGACCGATCCAGGCACACAAAATGGATAATTTTTAGAAGTTTTTAGAGGGGGCACATGCAAATTTACTTAGGACGGTAGGGTAATACCGTATATAGGTAGGTATGGTGGACTCATCTGGAATAACTTTGGGTTCATGGTTTTTGATGTACAAGCAGAATTCCCACTTAGTACAGGCGAAGGCTAGCAATTAAGATTGGGAAGCGGCCAGCTAGAGAGCAACAATGATCATGACCAGGCATTATGCATAAGTAACATTGGACACTAGCATGAGTAGGATATGAACACCATGAACATAAACATTATAGAGGCTATGTTGGTTTTGATTCAACTACATGCATGAACATGTACCAAGTCAAGCCACTCGAACATTCAGAGGAGGATACCATATCATCATACTACATCACAATCATTTTAACGCTATGTTGATATCCAAGATAAATCATTATCAACTCCCAGCTACTTATGCATGGCATGAGAAACTATAATCTCTAATTGTCATTGCAAACATGTTTAATCATAATGGGCTAAATCCTAGATACTAGGTTTAACATATTTACACAAACAAAACAAGTTGAGTTCATACCAATTTCTCTTTGCCACGGCCAGTTCATCGGATGTCGTCATTATTGCCTTTCACTTGCACGATCGAATGATATCAAAATAATAATAGTGCAAGAATGCCGTGGACTAAGCTGGAATCTGCAAACATTTTATTCAACAGGAGAAGACAAGGTAAAATGTGCTCTTATTAGTTCAACAGTTATTCATGTGAGAGCCACTCAACATTTTCATCACGGTCTTGTCCTTGGTACAACCCGAATAAAAAGATAAGAAATTCAGAGAAACACACTGAAATATTTTTGGAGTTTTTGGTTTCCATCAACAAGCAAAATAAAAAAGCAAAAATGAGAAAAACTATTTACACGGGAAAGCTCCCAACAAGCAAAAGAAGAACAAGGAAATCTTTTTGGGTTTTCTTTTTAATACTACTACTAAGCACGCATAGAAAGTAAATTACTACAACTATTTTTTTTGGTTTTTCTAAAGTTTTTCAAACACACAAGAAGAAGGCAAGAAAATAAATCTAAGCATGGATGATACAATGAAAAAGTGTGAACACCAACAAATGGAATGATATGTAGACATGAATGTAATGTCGGTGAGAAACACGTACTTCCCCAAGCTTAGGCTTTTGGTCTAAGTTGGTAATCGATCAGTAGCCTGGAGGGTAGTAGTCGGCGTGGTAGCTCACGGAGGCTCTCGGTGCGGATGCCTCGGCCTGCCGGGCTGCCATCACTGCTGCGTTGTGAGCTTGGGCCTTGCTCTCAAGAACAAAATATGTTTCCCTGCTATTATAATCAAAGAGAGCAGGCGCATGCAAATATGTGTCCACAACATGTGATTGGTTAAATAACAAATTATAAGTGAAGTTATCAGCCCTTCCCTTGAGAATCTTATGCTCCTTTAAGGCATCAAAATCTAAATATCGAGTGGGTAGGATAGGATCAAAGGGCAAAGGTGAAACACCCAATCCTCATGCCAGACGTGTGGCATAAATTTCACCATAGAACCAGCCACTCTTGACATTATGCTGAAGTCTACGTGCAACAGTCGCTCCAAGGTTATAATTCCTTTCACAAGAGAGAGCGGTGTGAATGAGGCTCAAGTCTAGCGAGCAAAGTATGCTGCAGTCTTGCTTGCCTACTATGCATTTCCCGTTCAATAATGCAAAGTACTGAATTGCAGGAAAGTGAATACTCTTTGTTCTTCCTTGTCTCACTCCTCTATTTTCACCATAACAAAGGCTAGTCAAGAAAGACTCATACTCAGCCTTTGATGGCTCATCAAGCAAACCCCAAAATGGAAGTTTGCAATGGTAAGAAAAATTCTCTAGTGAGATAGTAAATGGTTCATCATAAAACATAAAAGACACCCTAGACTCACGTGGAAAATATTTAAATCCTTTGACAAATGATTCAGTGAGAAGATGGCGCTGTTCACACTTATCTGAAAGGTAGGGACCGAGACCGGCATTGTGAACATATTGCTCAAATTCCTCCTTGATGCCCACCTGCACCATATATTCATCGCAAGGCCATAAGCATGTTTTGGTGGCGGCATCTCGCGTGGAACTTTCACTTGGTTCTACATAGGACCGACGGGCAGAACTGTCACTAGAAGATGCCCCCGAGGATCGTCTCCTCAAGGAACTCCTTCCAAATAGGTTCATTATGTCCGTGTACAATTTTCTGAAAATATAATTTTTGGGGTGACAAAAATTTTTCAACAAAACTTTACAAAACTAGTAGCAACTACTCATAGGGATACATAGAGGCCATAGCAAGCATTCAAACTACTTAGAACACTAAGAATTGAACATGCAAGCACAACTACAGCAACACCAAGAGTAGCTATTTATTCAAAGTATAAACCACTAAAACAAAACCTAATTGGACAAAATGATGGAGTCACGTACCAAGCAACAATCCCCCGAAACAGTTTCGGAAACGGAGCTTCGAGAAAAGAGATCAAAATCCGCTGGTTTGAGCTCAAGAACACAGGAGAGAGAGCAAGCATGATTTTTTCTGGAGATAGGTGGCAATGTGGGATGAAGAGATAAGTGAGGGGGCCCACGTGGGGACCACAACCCACCAGGGTGCGCCTGGGGGTCCTGGCGTGCCCAGGTGGGTTGTGCCCACCTGGTGCACCTCCCTCTGGTAATTTTTGCACGAAAAATTCTTAAATATTCAGGAAAAAATCATATAAAATTTTCAGGGCATTCTGAGAACTTTTATTTTTGGGTCATTTTTTATTGCACGAAAAATTCAAAAAAGACAAAACATGGCATTTTATTTTATTTAACTAATAAAAACAGAAAACTAAAAGTAGGGAGAGAAGGAAGTGCTTAATAGATTCATCAACTTCATACCGTTCAATAATGATTCATTAATAAGGTTGATCAGGTCTTATTAACAACCACTTTCGATTAGCATGAAACCGAAGAACTTTCGTAAATCACTAAGTTACCTCAATGGGGATATGTATTTCCCCAACAATAAGCATTCCATATTTCTTTTTGAGAGTAGGTAGAGGTATTGGAAAACTTCCAATAGTGATTACCGGAGATTTTTCAATAACATTAATACCATTCACTTGGAATTGTTTCTTCGGAAAGTGCACCGTATGCTCATTACCATTGACATGAAAAGGACCTTGCTTTTATTGCAATCAATAACATCCCCTGTAGTATTCAAGAAGTGTCTACCAAGGATAATCGACATGTTGTCGTCCTCGGGCATCTCAAGTATAACAAAGTCAGTCAAAATAGTAACATTAGCAACAACAACGGGCACATCCTCACAGATATCGATAGGTATGGCAATTGATTTGTTAGCCAT
Organism: Triticum aestivum; assembly: GCF_018294505.1. NCBI lineage: Eukaryota > Viridiplantae > Streptophyta > Magnoliopsida > Poales > Poaceae > Triticum > Triticum aestivum. The sequence continues at coordinate 338,620,005 of NC_057805.1, forward strand.
TTGCAAAGATATTTCAGTAGGTGTGAGTTTATTCAAGTCAAGTCTTTTATATAAAGATAAAGGCATAACACTAATACCAGCTCCTAAATCACATAAAGTAGTTTTCACATAATTCTTTTTGATAGAGCAAGGTATAGTTGGTATTCCCGGATCTCCAAGTTTTTTAGGTACTCCATCTCTGAAAGTATAATTAGCAAGCATAGTGGAGATTTCAGCTTTCGTATTTTTCTCTTAATTGTGATGATGGCTTTCATGTATTTTGCATAAGGAGGCATCTTCAAGATATCAGTCAAGTGAGTACGCAAAAAGACTGGCCTCAGCATTTCAGCAAAGCGTTCAAATTCTTCATCATTGTTTTTAGTTGACTTGGGTGGAAAAGGCATAGATTTTTGAACCCATGGTTCTCTTTCTTTACCGTGTTTCCTAGCCACAAAGTCTCTTTTATCATACCTTTATTTTTTAGGTTGTGGGTTATCAAGATCAACAGGTGGTTCTATCTCAACATCATTATCTGGTTCTTTATCATTGTTTGGTTGAGAGTCTTCATGAACTTCATCGTTATCTTTTTCATTATCACTAGGTGAGTGTTCATTACCAGATTGAGTTTCAGCATCAAAGATAGAAGTTTCATTATCTTTATCAGGAGGTTTTTCTATTTCAGGTTCACTAGAAGTGTGCAAAGTCCTATCATTTTTCTTTTTCTTTTTCTTTCTAGAAGGACTAGGTGCACTAGTGTTATTTGTTTGTGAATCTTGTTCAATTCTTTTTGGGTGTCCCTCAGGATAAAGTGGTTCCTGAGTCATTTTACCTCCTCTAGTTGCAACTCTAACAACAAAGTAATTCTCATTGTGATTTAGCAACTTGTTCTAGTTGAGTTTGAACCATAGAATCATGTTTTCCAACACCTCTAACATCATTTGAGATTCTAAATAACAAGTCACTCAAGCGAGCAATCATATCAGAATTATATTTCAGTTGTTTCATAACATTTGCATTGAAGTGATCTTGTTTTCTAATGTAGTTTTCAAACTCATAAAGGCATTGACTACGATGCATATTGTGAGGATTGTCATTTTCATTGAACTTCATAAGAGAATTTACCTCTACCACCTTAGGCATTGGTGGTGTATTAAGCCCATGTATTTCTTCAATAGGAGGTAGATTTTTAACATCCTTAGCTTTAATACCTTTTTCCTTCATAGATTTCTTTGCCTCTTGCATATCTTCAGGACTGAGATATAATATACCCCTCTTCTTCGGAGTGGGTTTAGCCGGTGGTTCAGGAAGAGTCCAATAATCATAATTTTTCAATATATTATTCAACAATTCTTCAGCTTGAGCAATAGTTCGTTCCCTGAAAACAGAACCAGCACAACTATCTAGGAAATCCCTAGAAGCATCGGTTAGTCCATTATAGAAGATATCAAGTATTTCATTTTTCTTAAGAGGATGGTCAGGAAAAGCATTAAGTAATTGGAAAAGCCTCCCCCAAGCTTGTGGGAGACTCTCTTCTTTAATTTGCACAAAGTTAAATATTCCTTCAAGGCAGCTTGTTTCTTATGAGCAGGGAAATATTTTTTAGAGAAGTAATAAATCGTATCCTGGGGACTACGCATACAACCAGAAGCAAGAGTATTGTACCAAGCTTTAGCATCACCCTTTAATGAGAAAGGAAATAATTTTAGAATAAAGTAATAGCAAGTTTTCTCATCATGAGTAAAAAGGGTGGCTATATCATTCAACTTAGTAAGATGTGCCACAATAGTTTCAGTTTCATAACCATGGAAAGGATCAGATTCAATCAAAGTAATTAACTCTGGGTCGATAGAGAATTCATAATCCTTGTCATCAATAAAGAGAGGTGAAGTAGCAAACTTAGGATCACATTTCATTCTAGCATTCAGACATTTTTCTTTATACTTTTGTAGTAATTTCTCTAGATCATCTCTATCATTGCAAGCAAGAATATCTCTAGTTGTTTCTTCACTCATAACATAACCTTCCGGTACCTTAGGCAATTCATATCTAGGAAGGCTAGTTCTAGTAGGTGTTTCAGGAGATTCAGTTTCAAGCTCATCACCAGATTCAACAACATGATGTTGTATTACTCTAGCAATTTGTGCATCAAGAAAATCACCAAGTGGCACATCATCATTATCAAGCAAGGTACTAGCATCATCATAAGCATCATTCATAGTAGAAGTAGCATCATCAATAACTTGCGACATATCAGGATTAATAGCATGTGGTGGTGTTGCAAGTTTACTCATAACAGAAGGTGAATCTAAAGCAGAACTGGATGACAGTTTCTTACCTCCCCTCGTACTTGAGGAAATATCTTAGTCTTTGGATCCTTTAGATTCTTCATAGTGATAATATGATAATAATCCCAAGTGACTCCACAAATATAGCTATGCTCCCGACAACAGCGCCAGAAAAAGGTCTTGATAACCCACAAGTATAGGGGATCACATTAGTTTTCGAGGGTAAAGTATTTAACCCAAATTTATATATTCGACACAAGGGGAGCCAAAGAATATTTGAAGGTGCTAGCAGCTGAGTTTTCAATTCAAGCACACCTGGAGATTAATTATCTGCAGCAAAGTGATCATTAGCAAAGTAGTATGATAGTTTCAATAGTAGTGACAGCAACAACGGTATCAGTAACAGTGATGGCAGTAATTTGTGGCAAGTGTAACAGTGATGATAGCATTAGTAACACAGCAGAAACAATATAGGATAAATTCGTAGGCATTGGATCGGTGACTTGTTGGATGATATTCATCATGTGACAGTTATAACCTACGACGATATGGCACTAGCTCCAGTTCATCGATATAATGTAGGCATGTATTCCGTAAATACTCATACATGCTTTATTAAAAGAACTTGCAATACATCTTTTGTCCTACGCTCCCGTGGCAGCGGGGTCCATATTGGAAACGAAGGGATATTAAGGCCTCCTTTTAATAGAGAACTGGAACAAAGCATTAACACATAGTGAATACATGAATTCCTCAAACTACGTTCATCATCGAGAGTGGGCCCGGTTGTTGTCACTCCGGGGTTGTCGGATCATAACCGTAGTAGGTGACTATAACTTGCAAGATCGGATCTAAAACATGGATATAATGATGAATTCATAGACGGTTCAGATCTGAGTTCATGGCACCCGGGCCCAAAGTGACAAGCATTAAGCATGGCAAAGTCATAGCAACATAAATCTAAGAACATAGTGGATACTAGGGATCAAGCCCTAACAAAACTAACCCGATTACACGATGAATCTCATCCAACTCCTCACCGACCAGCGAGCCTACGAAGGAATTACTCACTCCCGGTGGGGAGCATCATGGAATTAGCGATGGAGATGGGTTGGTGATGACGAAGAACAAAGATCCCCCTCTCCGGAGCCCCAAACGGACTCCAGATCTGCCCTCCCAAGGAAAACAGGGCTTGGCGATGGCTCCGTCTCGTGGATCGTGATAATCCTTTCTCCCTTTTTTTCTGGAATAATGTGAATTTATAGTATCAGGGGGGTCATCAGCGGGGCCACTAGGTGGGTACAACCCACCTGAGCGCGCCAGGAGAGGGGGGCGCGCCCTGGTGGGTTGTGCCCAACCAGGGGCCCCTCTCTGGTGGGTCTTGGCTCCAGAAATTCTTATTATTGGTATAAAAAATCCTCGCAAAGTTTCGTTCCATTACGAGAACTTTTATTTCTGGACAAAAACAACACCATGGTAGTTCTGGTGAAAACAACGTCAGTCCGGGGTTAGTTTCATTCAAATCATGCAAATTAGATTCCAAAACAAGAGGAAAAGCGTGAGAAAAAGTAGATACGTTGGAGACGTATCACACAAGGTTACTACCATTTATGAGAAGCAACTATATCTATACGTCGGATATTGCTATGCTTCCCTACTGTCCCAATATGGGTCCTGACATAGGCCGCTTCAGCCTGGATAATCAGTCTTGCGTTGGTATCGAGATTGACAGTAGCTGGCCCTTCCCAGAGAATCACTTCTGGTTCAAAGCAAGTGTTTCCAACGCCGACGAGTGGTTGAGCTGAAGTTCATTTCATCGCTTTGTTATTTGTCGTGTGAGAAAAACTTTACTAGAATGTTTTGTTGGAAATGATCTATAATCCAATGTGTATCCTCGTTGTCGTTGTGGGTTGATGACTTGTTGTATGTAATCTATGGTACATTTGCATATGCGTCCATCAACTCACGCCTACTAGTGGTGTCCATATGAACAGTGCTAGTGATTTTCGTTGCAAAAATTAGATAGTGCTAGTGATTTTTAGCTGCATATTTTGACAAATCGCAGTGTTACAAGGTTGGAAAATGGCAATGTTACTAGATAAACAAATGTCAATCTTTCCAGTTTGACAAATGGCAACATACCCAAAATGACAGATATGCAAATCTTACCCAATTGTTTGTAAGTGGTTGCACATGGGTCATGCAAAACAACCGTTTGCGTTGAAGGGATGCAGAAATCCCGCTCGGCACATTTTCCCTTGGCTTCCTGGGGAAGCTGTCGGTTTGCATACGTGTGTTCTAACTAAAACATTTGCGATGCGTGTTTTATATTTGAAAACCATTGACGTGTTTTCAAAAGAAAATCGTTTGATAAGTCTGTACATTAAGAGAGAAAAACACAAGTTCGTTCAAACCATATCTTTCATTCAGTCACACTGCAAATTTATATTCATATGATCGAGAATTCGAGATACAATATTAAACCCCAAAAAAACTATTTCCAGCGGCGTGCCGTGCCGTCGTTGTCGTTGTCGTCTTCCGGGACGCCGTTGTTGAAGTCTTCAAGGCAGCACAAAATGTTCTTCACTTGTAAATCAAACATCATGTTGTCGCGCGATCGACGGGCGGGGCGCGGGAGGACGGCAACTGGCACCGCTGAGAGGTAGCGGTTGACGGCAGCGTCCCATGCCGATGAGGGGGGCGCGCACACGGGCACGAGCACTGATACGTCTCCAACGTATCTATAAATTTTGATTGTTCCATGCTATTATATTACCTGTTTTAGATGTTTAATGGGCTTTAATATGCTCTTTTATATTATTTTTGGTACTAGCCTATTAACCATAGGCCCAGTGCCAGTTTATGTTTTTTTGCCTATTTTAGAGTTTTGCAGAAAAGGAATACCAAACGGAGTCCAAACGAAATGAAACCTTCGCGATGATCTTTCTTGGACCGAAAGCAATCCATAAGACTTGGAGTCGAAGTCTGGAACGCCACGAGGAAGCCATGAGGCAGGAGGGCTAGCCCAGGGGGGGCAGGCGCGCCCCCCACCCTCGTGGGGCCCTCGTAGCTCCACCAACGTACTTCTTTCGCCTATATATACTCTTATACCCTAGAAACATCAGGGGGAGTCATGAAACTACTTCTCCACCGCCGCAACCTTCTATACCCGTGAGATCCCATCTTTGGGCCTTTTCCGACGATATGTCGGAGGGGGAATCGATCACGGAGGGCTTCTACATCAACACCATTGCCTCTCCAATGAAGCGTGAGTAGTTTACCACAGACCTTCGGGTCCATAGTTATTAGCTAGATGGCTTTTTCTCTCTCTTTGATTCTCAATACAAAGTTCTCCTCAATGTTCTTGGAGATCTATTCGATGTAATACTCTTTTGCGGTGTGTTTGCCGAGATCCGATGAATTGTTGATTTATGAACAAGATTATCTATGAATGTTATTTGGTTCTTCTCTGAATTCTTATATGCATGATTTGATATCTTTGCAAGTCTCTTCGAATTATCGATTTAGTTTGGCCTACTAGATTGATCTTTCTTGCAATGTGAGAAGTGCTTAGCTTTGGGTTCAATCTTGAAGTGTCCTTTCCCAGTGACAGTAGGGGCAGCAAGGCACGTATTGTATTGTTGCCATCGAGGATAAAAAGATGGGGTTTATATTATATTGCTTGAGTTTATCCCTCTACATCATGTCATCTTGCTTCATGTGTTACTCCATTCTTATGAACTTAATACTCTAGATGCATGCTGGATAGCGGTCGATGTGTGGAGTAATAGTAGTAGATGCAGAATCGTTTCGGTCTACTTGACACAGACGTGATGCCTATATTCATGATCATTGCCTTAGATATCTTCATAACTATGCGCTTTTCTATCAATTGCTCGGCAGTAATTTGTTCACCCACCGTAATACATGCTATCTTGACAGAAGCCACTAGTGAAACCTATGGCCCCCGGGTCTCTTTCCTATTATATTACATCTCTTTTATTTACATCACATCTCATTTACTGTTTTGCAATCTTTACTTTCCAATCTATACAACAAAAATACCTAAAATATTTACTTTACTACCTCTATTAGATCTCACTTTTGCGAGTGACCGTGATGGGATTGACAACCCCTTTATCGTGTTGGTTGCAAGGTTCTTGATTGTTTGTGCAGGTACTAGGTGACTTGTGCGTTGTCTCTTACTGGATTGATACCTTGGTTCTCAAAACTGAGGGAAATACTTACGCTACTTTGCTGCATCACCCTTTCCTCTTCAAGGGAAAACCAACGCATGCTCAAGAGGTAGCAAGAAGGATTCCTGGCGCCGTTGCCAGGGAGATCTACACCAAGTCAAGACATACCAAGTACCCATCATAAACTCTTCTCCCTCGCATTACATTATTTTCCATTCGCCTCTCGTTTCCTCTCCCCCACTTCTAAAATGATTTTTGAAAAGATTTGCCTTTTCTTCGCCCTCTTTCCATATGCCTTTTTGCTCGTTTGCTATCTTTGGTTGTGTTGCCATGTGCCTTCAATTTGCTTGCATCTTTGCTTGCTAAAAAATCTATTGATATGGATCCTCATCCACTAGTTAATCTTTTTAAGAGATCCAATTATGATGAACCAATTGCTAGTGAGTTTTGTGCACTAGATTATCTTTATGAAGTTTTGCTTGAAATTCGTGAATCTGAAAATTGTGATGAAGAAATTTGTGAAGTGATTCGCGATAGCTCGCTGAATAAAAATCATGATTGCAATGGTTTTATTGTAAATTCTATTGATGTCAATTGTGCTAATAATATGCAAAACCCTAAGCTTGGGGATGCTAGTTTGGCTATGTCCACTACTTGTTGCAATGATCATGATTGGGGTGATTCTTCGTATGATCTTGAAAATTTATTTACGCCCCAGGATGAATATGAGATTGATAAGAATGTTTGCAATAATATTGAAAGTGGGTTTGGAAGAGTGTCAACTTTGGATCCCACATATTTGATAATGTTCAATCTTATGAAGTTTTTGAGAAAAGTGGGTTCGGAGAGGTCATGACTTTAGTTGATAACCCCACTATTTTGGAAGAGTGTAAACTTTGCATGCATGTGGACATGTTGAGAATATTTTATATGATATCTATATTGTTGAATTTTTTATGGTCCTACATGCAATTATTATGAGAGAGGAAAATATGGTTATAGAAATTTTCATGTTGCTAAATTACCTCTCGTTATGTTGAGATTGCTATTGTTTCTTTCCTCTTCCTTGCATATGCTAGTTTTTGCTTGTTATGATAATTTGTTTGCCTATAAGATTCCTATGCATAGGAAGTATGTTAGACTTAGATGTGTTTTTCACATGCTTTATGATGCTCTCTTTGTTCTTCAATTCTTGTCTTTCATGTGAGCATCATCGGAATCTCAAAGCCTAGCTTAATGGCTTTAAAGAAAAGCGCTTGTTGGGAGGCAACCCAATATATTTCCTTTCTGTTTTTGAATGAATATTTCATATAGCTTCTGTTTAGATGTGGTTTTATGTTTTAATTAGTGTTTGTGCCAAGTAGAACCTTTGGGAAGACTTGGGGTGAAGTCTTTGCGATCTTGCTGTAAAAAACAGAAACTTTTGCGCTCACGAGATTAGCTGTCATTTTTTACTGGAGAGTAATTTTAGGTTGATTCTTTTTGCAGATGATTAATAGAAAAATTCCTCACGTCTACCTATTTCTTTCAGAATTTTTGGAGTTACATAAGTATTCGAAGGTTACAGATTGCTACAGACTGTTCTGTTTTTGACAGATTCTGTTTTTCGTGTGTTGTTTGCTTATTTTGATGAATCTATGAGTAGTAGCGGGGGGGGGGGGGGGTATGAACCATAGAGAAGTTGGAATACAGTAGGTTTAACACCAATATAAATAAAGAATGAGTTCATTACAGTACCTTAAAGTGGTGGTTTATTTTCTTATACTAACGGAGCTCATGAGATTTTCTGTTGAAGTTTTCTGTTGTGAAGTTTTCAAGTTTTTGGGTAATGATTTGATGGTTTTTGGAATAAGGAGTGGCAAGAGCCTAAGCTTGGGGATGCCGAAGGCACCCCAAGGTAAAATTCAAGGACAGCCAAAAGCCTAAGCTTGGGGATGCCCTGGAAGGCATCCCCTCTTTTGTCTTCGTCTATCGGTAACTTTACTTGAGGCTATATTTTTATTCACCACATGATATGTGTTTTGCTTGGAGCGTCTTGTATGATTTGAGTCTTTTATTTTTAGTTTACCATAATCATCCTTGCTGTACACACCTTTTGGAGAGACACGCATGAATCAGAATTTATTAGAATACTCTATGTGCTTCACTTATATGTTTTGAGCTAAATAATTTTGCTCTAGTGCTTCACTTATATCTTCTTAGAGCACGGTGGTGGTTTTATTTTATAGAAATTATTGATCTCTCATGCTTCACTTATATTATTTTGAGAGTCTTTTAGAACATCATGGTAATATGCTTTGGCTATAAAACTAGTCCTAATATGATGGGCATCCAAGATGGGTATAATACAAACTTTCATATAAAGTGTGTTGAATAACATGAAAAGTTTGATTCTTTATGATTGTTTTGAGATATGAAGATGGTGATATTGGAGTCATGCTAGTAGATTAGTTGTGAATTTGAGAGATACTTGTGTTAAAGTTTGTGACTCCCGTAGCATGCACGTATGGTGAACCGTTATGTGATGAAGTCGGAGCATGATTTATTTTTTGATTGTCTTCCTTATGAGTGGCGGTCGCGGACGAGCGATGGTCTTTTCCTACCAAGCTACCCCCCTAGGAGCATGCGCGTAGTACTTTTTTTAGATGACTAATAGATTTTTGCAATAAGTATGTGAGTTCTTTATGTCTAATGTTGAGTCCATGGATTATACGCACTCTCACCCTTCCACCATTGCTAGCCTCTCTAGTACCGCACAACTTTTGCCAGTACCATAAACCCACCATTTACCTTCCTCAAAACAGCCACCATACCTACCTATTATGGCATTTCCATAGCCATTCCCAGATATATTGCCATGCAACTTTCCACTGTTCCGTTTATTATGACATGCTCCATCATTGTCATATTGCCTTGCATGATCATGTAGTTGACATTGCATTTGTGGCAAAGCCACCATCCATAATTCTTTCATACATGTTACTTTTGATTCATTGCACATCCCGGTACACCACCGGAGGCATTCACATGGAGTCATATTTTGTTCTAAGTATCGAGTTGTAATTCTTGAGTTGTAAGTAAATAAAGTGTGATGATCATCATTATTAGAGCATTGTCCCAGTGAGGAAAGGATGATGGAGACTATGATTCCCCCACAAGTCGGGATGAGACTCCGGACGAAAAATAAGAGGCCATAAAAAAGAGAGAAAAGGCCCAAATAAAGAAAAATAAAAAATAAAAAAATGAGAGAAAAAGAGAGAAGGGGCAATGCTAATATCCTTTTACCACACTTGTGCTTCAAAGTAGCACCATGATCTTCATGATAGAGTCTCCTATGTTCTCACTTTCATATACTAGTGGGAATTTTTCATTATATAACTTGGCTTGTATATTCCAATGATGGGCTTCCTCAAATTGCCCCAGGTCTTCGTGAGCAAGCGAGTTGGATGTACACCCACTTAGTTTCTTTTTGAGCTTTCATACACTTATAGCTCTAGTGCATCCGTTGCATGGCAATCCCTGCTCACTCACATTGATATCTATTGATGGGCATCTCCATAGCCCGTTGATTCGCCTAGTTGATGTGAGACTATCTTCTCTATTTTGTCTTCTCCACAACCACCCCTCTATTCCACCTATAGTGATATATCCATGGCTCACGCTCATGTATTGCGTGAAGACTGAAAAAGTTTGAGAACATCAAAAGTATGAAACAATTGCTTGGCTTGTCATCGGGGTTGTGCATGATTTAAATATTTTGTGTGATGAAGATAGAGCATAGCCAGACTATATGATTTTGTACGGATAGCTTTCTTTGGCCATGTTATTTTAAGAAGACATGATTGCTTTGTTAGTATGCTTGAAGTATTATTGTTTTTATGTCAATATCAAACTTTTGTCTTGAATCTTTCGGATCTGAACATTCATGCCACAATAAAGAAAATTACATTGATAATTATGTTAGGTAGCATTCCACATCAAAAAATCTGTTTTTATCATTTACCTACTCAAGGACGAGCAGGAATTAAGCTTGGGGATGCTTGATACATATCCAATGTATCTATAATTTTTTATTGTTCCATGCTATTATATTATCTGTTTTGGATGTTTAATGGGCTTTAATATGCTCTTTTATATTATTTTTGGGACTAACCTATTAACCGGAGGCCTAGTACCAGTTTTTTTTCCTATTTTAGAGTATTACGCCCCCGATTCGACCGTACACTAATCATGCACGCAAATGTGTACGATCAAGATCAGGAACTCACGGGAAGATATCACAACACAACTCTAGACACAAAATGAAACAATACAAGCTTCATATTGCAAGCCAGGGCCCTCGAGGGCTCGAATACATAGCTCGATACATAGGCGAGTCAGTGGAAGCAACAATATCTGAGTACAAACATAAGTTAAACAAGGATGCCTTAAGAAGGCTAGCACAAAAGCAACACGATCGAAGAGGCAAGGCCTCCTGCCTGGGACCTCCTAACTACACCTAGTCGTCGGCGGTCTCCATGTAGTAGTATCTGTCAGCGGTGGCATCTAGCTCCAGGGATCCACCATCTGGTTGCATCAACCGGAAAGAAGAAGGAAGGGGAAAAAGGGGTAGCAAAGCAATCGTGAGTACTCATCCAAAGTACTCGCAAGCATCAGATCTATACTAAGTATGCACTGGTATCAAATGGAAGGGTTGTATCTGTGGACTGAACTGCAGAATGCTAGAATAGAGGGGAAGGCCTAGCCTATCAAAGACTAGCATCTTCAAGCAGCTCCAAGCATCTTGCAGCATGTAGAAGAGTAAAGAATAGCAGTTTATATTTAACAAGCATGTTGTAACATCAACGCCCAGAGATCCTTCCTCGACTCCCTGCGAGAAAGCAGTCCCGGGGCCACATATCTCAAGTATCCATTTCTAATTGTAATAGATCAGGATATAAGTCTGAACGTCCATTACCGTGGACACGGTATTCGAATATATATCTTCCCTGCAGGGGTGCACCACGTTACCCAACACGCTCGATCACTCTGGCCGGACACACCTTTCTGGGGTCAATGCCCCGCCTCGGAAGATCAACACGTCGCAGCCCTACCTAGGCTCAGGAGAGAGGTCTCGACCGGTCTACATCCTAAGCGCCCTGGGTCTTGGGCCCATCGCCCGTTGCACTTTGGGTCGTTGCGCGCAAGGTGGATACCAGCATCGCCTCGGATGGCCAGCACGATCCGACCGTGCCGCCATGCTGAACTGGACGTCTGACAAAGCTTCGGCTGATACCGCGACGTCGAGGCCCATATCTATTCGCGCGTGGTGGTTAGTGCGTAAAGGCCAGAGGCCAACTCAGAACAAATACCCAAACCTGTTAGTGTTTTTTAAAAGAAGTGGCGGCTATCGGGACAAGTCCGGAGCTATCACCCCTCCTGGGTGATACCGCTAAACAGCCAGCCGCCACTGTCACATCGCGCGGGTGCTCTCCGGGCCAGCCCGACTTTCACACCGGTCTCAAGTAAAGTCAAGGTAACTGTGTGTCCAGACATCAAGGGGAAAACCCGAGGAATCACCCCTGGTGGATTCCACTCAATGTTATCAGCAAGGTGAACGTAAGAGGGAGCACCCTCGAGGTTCACACTTGAGGTGTTACACGACACAGCTGTATCGGGAATGGTGAAAGAGGAAATCACCCTCAATGACCACGACCGAATAGCTACACTATAGAATTATCATCAGGAGTACGTTATGAGGGATCACCCTCGACACTCAATAGTAGCTCTACAGAGTCGAGCAACAAAAGGGGCGTGATGTGATGTGAGGTGTCGGGCTCTGGTCGTCGATCACGTTGATCGAGTCGTCGATGATGAAGCAAGGGCAACAAGGACAAGGTGGGGCTCACTGATGGATCACTAACCAACATATACTAAGCAGTTTAGGATAAGCAGGTAGGTACAATGAGAAGGTTACAAAAGCAGGCTATGCATCAGAATAGGAGCAAACAATAACAGTAGCAAAATCTAATGCAAGCATGAGAGAATGGAATGGGCGATATCGGGATGATCAAAGGGGGGCTTGCCTGGAAGCTTCGCTGAAAGGGAAGAAGGGGTCGTCGTCGACGTAGTTGATCACAGTGGTAGCATCAACAGCGGTCTCGGGGTCTACCGGAGAGAAGAGGGGGGAGAAACAGTAAATACAAGCAGCAAGTGCATAGCAGGACAACGGGCAGAGCTAGACGTGTTCTAACGCGGTGCTACACTTTACCGGTGAAGGGGATAACATCCGAGAATGCTTTCCCGAAGTTTGGCATTTTCGGACAGACGAAACGGAGGGGGAAAGTTCCATGTTCGCTATGATAGGGGCATGTGACAGATGAACGGAGAGTGTATTCGGATTCGTCTCGTCGTTCTGAGCAACTTTCATGTATAAAACTTTTTCATCCGAGTTACGGATTAATTTCTATGAATTTCTAAAGTTCTAACAATATTCTGAAATTAATATTAATTCAAAATTAATTGTTAAAATGATAGGGGCACCCAGCACAGCATACACAAAAGTGCACATAGTGGCTGACAGGTGGGCGAGGGGGTCCCAGTTGACCAGTCAACTTTTGACTGGTCAACAGGGGGTGGGGCCCCCGTGTCATTGACTGAGCTAGTTAACTAATTCGATTTTAACTAATCCAATGATTAGGCTAATTAATCCCAAGTTAATTAACTTTTTAATTAATTAATTAACAAATTAATTAATAGTTTTAACCTTTTTTACGGGGGGTTTGGGCCCCACGTGTATGTGGCCCACTGGGGGCCTTAGCGGGCGAGTGGAGCGGGGCGGGCGTAGCGGTTGCGGGCGGCAGCCGCTGCAGCGAAGCAGCAGCGCTAGCCGGGGGCTGCGAGGGCAAGGCCCTGCCTGCAGGCGGGCGAGCGCGGACGGCGACGGCGGAGGGGCACGGCCGTGGGCGGGCTAGGCGAGGCGAGCGGGATGGAGGCCGAGCAGCGGCGCTAGGCGCGGAGGCAACGACAGGGCTGGACGGGCGGCGACGCAGGTGGAGCAGAGCCGCGGGGAGAGGGGCGCGGCTCGCAGACGCGCGCCGAGGGCGGCTGGCGAACAGGGCCACTGCGGGCCGCGTGAAAACGGCGAGGTCACGACGGGGGGGGTTGCTCACCCGTGTTGAAGGGGAGGCCCGATGCAGAGGAACGCGACGGCGGGGAGGTGGCGCGTCGGGGTCGAGGAGGCGAGGTGACGCGGAGCGGCTCCGGCGAGCGACGTCCGTCGACGAGGTCGGGGCGGGGAAGGCCCTTCCGGATCCAGGAACGGGGAGGAGGATGGGGCCGCGAGTAGGACAACGATGGGGAGCGCCAGGCGGCGTCGGCGAGGTAGCGCCGGCGTGGTGGCGCCGGGAAGGGCGGCGGAGGGGTCGCGGGATCAGGCATCGGGGCGCCATGGGATCTGGCTCCTCAGCCCTGATCCAGATGGGGGAGGAAGGGGATGGGGAGCGAGAGGGTGAGTGGGAGGGATCGTGGGGAGTGGGGTTGGGCTCTAGGGTTTCTGGGGAGTGGGAGGGTGTTTATGCATGGAGAGGTGGGCCGGCCGGGGTGGGCTGATTGGCCCAGTTGGGCCGGGGGACTTCTTTTGTTTTATATTTTTTTCTGTTTGCTTTCTCCTTTTCTTTTATTCATTTTTTCTGTTTGATTTAAATTTGAATTTTGAAAACGAACGAGATAGAATCATCGCGAGATTAACAACAGTAATTGCGGTGATGTGGCAACATTAGCATGGGATTACTGTAGCATAACTATCCGGGCGTTACAATTCTCCTCCACTACAAGAAATCTCGTCCCGAGATTTAGGAGGTAGAAGGAAACAAAGCGGGGTATTCTTCACGCAGGCGATCCTCGCGTTCCCAAGTAGCTTCATCTTCAGAGTGATGCGACCATTGTACCTTGAGGAACTTGATCGCCTTCTGACGTGTGCGGCGTTCAGCTTGGTCGAGAATGCGGACCGGATGCTCTTTATAGGAGAGGTCCTGTTGCAACTCGAGCACTTCATGATCGACTACTCGGATTGGGTCCTTGAAGCAGCGGCGGAGTTGTGACACGTGGAACACATCGTGAACCTGAGAAAGGTTCGACGGAAGCTCCAACTGGTATGCCACTTTTCCACGCCTTTCGAGAATAGTGAAAGGACCAATATAGCGAGGAGCTAGCTTGCCCTTGATCCCGAAGCGGTGTGCACCCTTCATTGGTGTGACTCGAAGGTAAGCCTTTTCGCCAGGTTGATAGACCATGTCTTTATGATGACGGTCATAATTACTCTTTTGACGTGACTGAGCAGTCTTGAGATTCTCGCGAATGACGCGGACTTGTTCTTAGGCGTGTTGGATAATATCCGGACCGAAGAGTGGACGTTCCCCAGTTTCTGACCAGTTCAGAGGGGTTCGGCACTTTCGTCCATATAACACTTCGAATGGGGCCATCTTCAGACTAGCTTGATAGCTATTGTTGTAGGAGAACTCAGCGTACGGGAGAGATTCCTCCCATTTCTTGCCAAAGGAAATGACACAAGCTCGAAGCATGTCTTCGAGAACTTGATTGACACGTTCAACTTGTCCCTGCGACTGAGGGTGAAAAGCAGTACTGAAAGACAGATGAGTTCCCATAGCTTCTTGGAAACTTGCCCAGAATCTTGAAGTGAATAAGCTGCCACGGTCTGAGCTGATAACCAATGGAATACCGTGGAGTGAAACAATTCTGGACATGTAAAGGGTTGCCAGCTGACTAGCAGTGATCGTTTCTTTGACGACCAGAAAGTGTGAAACTTTGGAAAGCCGGTCAATGACGACAAGTATAGCATCATTACCCTTTCTGCGATTTGGGAAATCCAGTGACGAAGTCCATTTCAACATGGTCCCATTTCCATTCAGGAATAGAGATAGGTTGCAGAGTTCCAGCAGGCCTTTGATGTTCTGCTTTGATACGACGGCAAATGTCACATTCAGCAACATAACGAGCAATGTCTTGCTTCATATTTGACCACCAGAATCTCTGACGAATGTCTTGGTACATCTTGGTGCTACCGGGATGAATAGACAAAGGTGTATCATGAGCTTCTTTCACAACCTCCTTAATCATGTCCATGTTGTCTTTTGAAGGAACCACTAGGCGGCCTTTGAAGAACAAAGTGCCATCATTATCAATAGGGAAGAATGAGGGCCTTCCTTCTGCGACGTAGCTTTTAATCTTCTCAACTTGAGAGTCATATCCCTGAATTCTCTTGATGGAGTCCAAGAGATCTGGTCTGATAGCCAGGGTATTGAGGGAGCCCTGGGAAACAACGCGAAGGTTCATCTTGCGGAATTCTGGAGGAGGGGGGGCGAGTGCACCAGGAGGAACAATATGGAGGTTCAGCTTTCTGAATTCTTCAATAAGCGAAGGCTGAACTTTTCGAACCTCGAGGTGATTGCAATATGACTTGCGGCTCAAAGCATCAGCCATTACATTAGCCTTGCCTGGTGTATAAGAAATGCCCATGTCAAAGTCTGCTACGATCTGCATCCATCTCTGCCGACGGAGGTTCAAATCTGGCTGAGTAAACATGTACTTCAGACTTTGGTGGTCGGTGAAGATCTCGCAACGATTACCAAGAAGGTAATGTCGCCACTATTTCAGTGCATGTATGACAGCAGCAAGCTCGAGGTCATGAACTGGGTAGTTCTCTTCGTGAGGGCGCAATTGACGAGAGGCGTACGCAATCACTTTGCGCTCTTGCATTAGGACACAGCCTAATCCTTGTCGTGAAGTGTCGCAGTAAATGACGAAGTCCTTCTTAGTATCAGGTGGAGCAAGCACTGGGGCAGAAGTCAGCTTGTCTTTGAGTGCTTGGAAACTTTCTTGACACTTTTCTGTCCATTCGAACTTGACGCCCTTGTGAAGCAGACCAGTCAGGGGCTTGGCGATCTTGGAGAAGTTCTCGACAAATCGACGACAATAGCTGGCGAGTCCGAGAAAACTTCTGACTTTTTGACATTCTTTGGAGGAGTCCAATCGAGACTAGCCTGAACTCGCTCTGGGTTGACGGCAATACCATCCTTGGAAATGACATGCCCAAGGTAGGTCACTTCGGGTAGCCAGAATTCACACTTGGAATACTTAGCATATAGTTGATGTTCTCGAAGGTTTTCCAGAACAAGTCGAAGGTGTTCAGCATGTTCTTCTTTATTCTTGGAATATACCAGGATATCATCCAGATAAACTACGACGAACTTGTCGAGGTATTCCATGAATATATAGTTCATCAGACGAGAGAATGTCGCTGGAGCATTTGTCAAACCAAAGGACATGACGGTGTACTCGTATGAACCATAGCGAGTAACGAAGGCGGTCTTGGGAATATCCTCTTCACGAACCCGAATCTGGTGGTAACCCAACCTCAAATCAAGTTTTGAGAATACTAAGGAACCAGCAAGCTGATCATACAGATCGTTGATTCTGGGAAGCAGATACTTGTTCTGAATTGTTGCCTGGTTGATAGGACGGTAATCTTGGACCAAACGGTTTGTACCATCCTTCTTCTTGACAAAGAGAGAAGGTGCTGCCCAAGCAGAGGAACTAGGATGAATGAATCCCTTGTGAAGAGATTTGTCGATTTCCTCCTTAAGTTCAAGGAGTTCATGTGGCGGCATCTTGTAGGGTCACTTGGCAATAGGAGTTGTGCCCGGTTTCAAGTCTATGACGAATTCAACAGCTCTAGTAGGGGGTATTCCTGGAAGTTCTTTTGGGAAGACATCTTTGAATTCACGAACAACTAGAATGTCCTCTATTCCCTCAAGAGGTGAAGCATTCAATGCATTCAGAACATATATCTGATTCTCGGCCTCCTGAGCTGCTCGGGCTGAGTATTGGACTGTCTGGCCAGAAGGGTGAGTGAGGTGGACTGTCTTGGTAGCTATTCCTGGAAGTTCTTCTAGGAAGACATCTTTGAATTCACGAACAACTGGAATGTTCTCTATTCCCTCAAGAGGTGAAGCATTTAATGCATTCAGAACATATATCTGATTCTCGGCATCCTGAGCTGCTCTCGCTGAGTATTGGACTGTCTGGCCAGAAGGGTGAGTGAGGTGGACTATCTTGGTAGCACATTCAATCAAAGCATTATGGGTTGTCAACCAATCCATACGAAGAATGATGTCTATGTTGGAAGGTCCGAGTACAATGAGAAGCCGAAAAAAGTAGACCTCCAATCTCGATTTGGTTGCGAGGGCATAACATTGTGGTTTGCCACTTGGATCCCGGAGATTGAATCGCTAAAGGAGTGGGCAAATTTTCCATATCTAACCCATGCAACTTAGCAAATTGTTGGGACACAAAAGCGTGTGATGCTCCTGAATCAAAGAGAACAGAAGCTGGCACTGAATTAACGCGAAGGGTACCCATCACGATTTTTGGGGACTCACGAGCTCCTTCAATCTTGACATGGGTGACTTGACCACAACTCATGGCAGGTGTCCTGGCACTACCTCTTCTGGAATGACGGTTTTGGTTGCTCTTCTTACAACCAACAGGAAGACATGATGCATTCTGCAGCTGACCCTGGTGACAATCGAGGGTAGGGTGTCCTGACTGTCCACCCTGAATCGTTAGTTGTCTCGACGGCGGAGGCAGACGAGGTGCAACATAAGACGGCCTTGGTGTTCGAGCAGGTCGATGTTGAACATTGTGTGGGATCCAGACTCGACGTTTCTGAGCAGGCGGACTCGAGGATGAGCCAACATCTCGAGTACGCTTGAGCGATTCCTGGTACTCGGTCAGACCAGTTTCAGCTCGGAAAGCTTGGCTGACAAGCGTCGCAAAGTCTGCGCAATCATGAGCAACCAATGCGAGCTTTATATCGGGACGCAGTCCTTCATGGAATTTCTCCTGCATGCGAGCGTCAGTGTAGATGTCATCCGCAGCATAGCAAGATAATTCAAGGAATTTCCTCTGATATTCATCCACAGTCATTGTGCCCTGTGAGAGTTTGCGAAACTCCTTCTTCTTCTGGTCCATCATACCTTGGGGAATGTGTCGTGCACGGAAGGCTAACTGAAATTCCTGCCAAGTGGTTACAGTCTCTGTAGGCAGCATACCCCTGTGGCTTTCCCACCATTGAGCAGCTGGACCCTTCAAGTGAAATGTCGCAAAGGTGACATAACTGGCAGGGGCAACATTAGCTGACTCCATCTCAAACAGGATGTCACGAAGCCAATCATCAGCATCCATAGGATTGGTGGAGTTGCGGAAAATGGATGGGTTGAGGCGCACAAATTCTGGCAGTGTTATTGGGGCAGGCTGTTGATGAGCATTCTGGTTTGGAAACTGGGCCATTACCCCAGTCATAAACTGACGATTCAGCTCAAACTGCTGCATCATTGCGGGAATATAAGGTGGAGGTGGAGGATCATCAGCCATCCTGCTAAAAACATCAGCGAGTAGCTTTAACAAGAGGTTGGAGCAGGTGTATGGAGTCATTCATGATGTAACTTGAACAATGAGCAAAGGCGCAGTATGTACAAAGCAGTAGTCATTAAAGACATACATATACATCTACAGAGCCATTTACACGTTGTTAGTATGAATTCGGACAAGAGAATCATCCTAGACATACTAGGCGGCACGCTGGCACGCGATGGAAGGATACAACAACGAGACATAGCAAAGGCTACATCCACGTCGGAGAAAACCACTAGAGCGAGGAATCTGCAGGGGACGACGCAGGGTGCCCTCGATAAAAGGATCCTGCGGCCCGTGAACAATGTGAAGCAGATCCTGGCTCCCAATTCAAGAAAGGCGTAATACAAATCTCCGGATGGATGTGATCACGAGAACCTAGGATAGAGTTAGCAAAAACATTTAACCCGAATAGAAGAGAAATCAGAGTCCCTGAGTATAGGCGAGGAATAAAAGATCCTAATACCACCCAATCGGCGACGTGTTCCCGTAAGCCACATAGCCATGTTAGTAAATCAGTTTTTCAAATACTAGACACAACTTCGGCCAAGGAGTTGGAAAGGGGGATTCCTACAGGCAGTCGGCTCTGATACCAACTTGGGACGCCCCCAATTCGACCGTACACTAATCATACACGCAAATGTGTACGATCAAGATCAGGGACTCACGGGAAGATATCACAACACAACTCTAGACACAAAATGAAATAATACAAGCTTCATATTACAAGCCAGGGGCCTCGAGGGCTCGAATACATAGCTCGATACATAAGCGAGTCAGCGGAAGCAACAATATCTGAGTACAGACATAAGTTAGACAAGGATGCCTTAAGAAGGCTAAGCACAAAAGCAACACAATCGAAGAGGCAAGGCCTCCTGCCTGGGACCTCCTAACTACTCCTAGTCATGGATGGTCTCGATGTAGTAGTATCTGTCATCGGTGGCATCTAGCTCCAGGGATCCACCATCTGGTTGCATCAACCGGAAAGAAGAAGGAAGGGGGAAAAGGGGTAGCAAAGGAACCGTGAGTACTCATCCAAAGTACTCGCAAGCATCAGATCTATACTAAGTATGCACTGGTATCAAATGGAAGGGTTGTATCTGTGGACTGAACTGCAGAATGCTAGAATAGAGGGGAAGGCCTAGCCTATCTAAGACTAGCATCTTCAAGCAGCTCCAAGCATCTTGCAGCATGTAGAAGAGTAAAGAATAGCAGTTTATATTTAACAAGCATGTTGTAACATCAACGCCCAGAGATCCTTCCTCGACTCCCTGCGAGAAAGCAATCCCGGGGCCACATATCTCAAGTATCCATTTCTAGTTGTAATAGATTAGGATATAAGTCTGAATGTCCACTACCGTGGACACGGTATTCGAATATATATCTTCCCTGCAGGGGTGCACCATGTTACCCAACACGCTCGATCACTCTGGCCGGACACACCTTTCTAGGGTCAATGCCCGGCCTCGGAAGATCAACACGTCGCAACCCT
Source organism: Triticum aestivum (assembly GCF_018294505.1). Taxonomy (NCBI): domain Eukaryota; kingdom Viridiplantae; phylum Streptophyta; class Magnoliopsida; order Poales; family Poaceae; genus Triticum; species Triticum aestivum. The sequence continues at coordinate 338,640,428 of NC_057805.1, forward strand.
ACCTAGGCTCAGCAGAGAGGTCCCCGCCGGTCTACATCCTAAGCGCCCCGGGGTCTTGGGCCCATCGCCCGTTGCACTCCAGGTCGTTGCGCTCAGGGTGGATACAAGCACCGCCTCGGATGGCCAGGACGATCCGACCGTGCCGCCATGCTGAACTGGACGTCTGACAAAGCTTCAGCTGATACTGCGACGTCGAGGCCCATATCTATTCTCGCGTGGTGGTTAGTGCGTAAAGGCCAGAGGCCAACTCAGAACAAATACCCAAACCTGTTAGTGCATTATTAAAAGAAGTGACGGCTGTCGGGACTAGTCCGGAGCTATCACCCTTCCTGGGTGATACCGCTAAACAGCCAGCTGCCATTGTCACATCGCACGGGTGCTCTCCGGGCCCGCCCGGCTTTCACAACGGTCTCAAGTAAAGTCAAGGTAACTGTGTGTCCAGACATCAAGGGGAAAACCCGAGGGATCACCCCCGGTGGATTCCACTCAATGTAATCATCAAGGTGAACGTAAGAGGGACCACCCTCGAGGTTCACACTTGAGGTTTTACACGACAGAGCTGTATCGGGAATGGTGAAAGAGGAAATCACCCTCAATGACCATGACCGTATAGCTACACTACAGAATTATCATCAGGAGTGCGTTATGAGGGATCACCCTCGGCACTCGATAGTAGCTCTGCATAGTCGAGCAACAAAAGAGGGCGTGATGTGATGTGAGGTGTCAGGCTCTGGTTGTCGATCACGTTGATCGAGCCATCGATGATGAAGCAGGGGCAACAAGGACAAGGTGGGGGTCACTGATGGATCACTAACCAACCTATACTAAGCAATTTAGGATAAGAAGGTAAGGTACAATGAGCATGTTACAAAAGCAGGCTATACATCAGAATAGGAGCAAACAATAACAGTAGCAAAATCTAATGCAAGCATGAGAGACTGGAATGGGCGATATCGGGATGATCAAAGGGGGGCTTGCCTGGAAGCTCCGCTGAAAGGGAAGAAGGGGTCGTCGTCGACGTAGTCGATCACAGGGGCATCGACATCGGTCTCGGGGTCTACCGGAGAGAAGAGGGGGAAGAAACTGTAAATACAGAGCAAACATATCCATGACAAGCAATAAGCAGCGCTAGGGGTGTTCTAACGCGGTGCTACATGATACCGGCGAAGGGGGATAACATCCGAAAAGTTTTCCGGAGTTAGGCATTTTCGGACAGACGATCCAGAGGGGGAAAGTTGCATGTTCTCTATGCTAGGGATGTGTGGCGGACGAATGGACCGCGTATTCGGATTCGTCATATTTTTCTGAGCAACTTTCATGTATAAAACATTCTCATCCGAGCTACGGATTATTATATATGATTTTTCAAAGTTTTAACAATATTCTGCAATTTTAATTTAATTCGAATTAAATAGCTAAAATGCTAAGTGCACCTAGCACAACGTACACAAAAGTGCACATAGTGGCTGACAGGTGGGCCAGGGGGTCCTAGTTGACCAGTCAACTTTTGACTGGTCAACACGGGGTGGGGCCCTGTGTCATTGACTGAGCTAGTTAACTAATTCGGTTTTAACTAATCCAGTGATTAGGCTAATTAATCCCAAGTTAATTAAGTTAATTAACTTTTTAATTAATTAATTAACAAATTAATTAATATATATTTTTAAACCCATTTTACAGGGGGGTTTGGGCCCCACGTGTATGTGGCCCACTGGGGCCTTAGCGGGCGAGTGGAGCAGGGCGGGCGTAGCGGTTGCGGGCGGCAGCCGCTGCAGCGAAGCAGCAGCGCTAGCCGGGAGGCTGCGAGGGTGAGGCCCTGCCTGCAGGCGGGCGAGCGCGGACGGCGACGGCGGAGGGGCACGACCAGTAGGCACGGCCATGGGCGGGGCAGGCGAGGCGAGCGGGATGGAGGCCGAGCGGCGGCACTAGGCGTGGAGGCAGCGGCAGGGCTGCACGGGCGGCGACGCAGGTGGAGCAGAGCCGCGGGGAGAGGGGCGCGACTCGCAGACGCGCGCTGAGGGCGGCCGGCGAACAGGGCCACTGCGGGCGGCGCGACAATGGCGAGGTCACGACGGGGGGGTTGCTCACCCGCGTTGAAGGGGAGGCCCGATGCAGGGGAACGCGACGGCGGGGAGGTGGCACGTCGGGGTCGAGGAGGCGAGGTGACGCGGAGCGGCTCCGGCGAGCGGCGTCCGTCTACGAGGTCGGGGCGAGGAGGCCCTTTCGGATCCTGGAACGGGGAGGAGGATGGGGCCGCGAGTAGGATGACGACGGGGCAGCGCCAGGCGGCGTCGGCGAGGTAGCACCGGTGTGGTGGCGCCGAGAAGGGTGGCGGCGGGGTCGCGGGATCGGGCGTCGGGGCGCCGTGGGATCTGGCTCCTCAGCCCCGATCCAGACGGGGGAGGAAGGGGATGGGGAGCGAGAGGGTCAGTGGGAGGGATCGTGGGGAGTGGGGTTGGGCTCTAGTGTTTCTGGGGAGTGGGAGGGTGGTTATGCAGGGAGAGGTGGGCCGGCCGGGGTGGGCTGATTGGCCCAGTTGGGCCGGGGGCCTTCTTTTGTTTTATATTTTTTTTCTGTTTGCTTTCTCCTTTTCTTTTATTCATTTTTGCTGTTTGATTTAAATTTAAATTTTGAAAACGAACGGGATTGAATCATCGCGAGATTAACAACAGTAATTGCGGTGATGTGGCAACATTAGCATGGGATTACTGTAGCATCACTATCTGGGCGTTACGTAGAGTTTGGCGGAAAAGGAATACCAAACGAAGTCCGAACGGAATGAAACCTTCGCGATGATCTTTCTTGGACCGAAAGCAACCCAGAAGACTTGGACTCGAAGTCTGGAATGCCACGAGGAAGCCACGAGGTAGGAGGGTGCGCCGAGGGGGCAGGCGCGCCCCCCACCCTCATGGGCCCCTCGTAGCTCCACCGACGTACTTCTTTCACCTATATATACTCTTATACCCTAGAAACATCAGGTGGATCCACGAAACCACTTTTCCACCTCCGCAACCTTCTGTACCCGCGAGATCCCATCTTGGGGCCTTTTCCAGCCATCTGCCGGAGGGGGAATCAATCACCGAGGGCTTCTACATCAACACCATTGCCTCTCCGATGAAGCATGAGTAGTTTACCACAGACCTTCGGGTCCATAGTTATTAGCTAGATGGCTTTTTCTCTCTCTTTGATTCTCAATACAAAGTTCTTCTCGATGTTATTGGAGATCTATTCGATGTAATACTCTTTTGCGGTGTGTTAGCCGAGATCCGATGAATTTTGGATTTATGAACAAGATTATCTATGAATATTATTTGGTTCTTCTGTGAATTCTTATATGCATGATTTGATATCTTTGCAAGTCTCTTCGAATATTTGGTTTAGTCTGGCCTACTAGATTGATCTTTCTTGCAATGTGAGAAGTGCTTAGCTATGGGTTCAATCTTGCGGTGTCCTTTTCCAGTGACAGTAGGGGCAGCAAGGCATGTATTGTATTGTTGCCATCGAGGATAAAAAGATGGGGTTTATATCATATTGCTTGAGTTTATCCCTCTACATCATGTCATATTGCTTAATGCGTTACTCCGTTCTTATGAACTTAATACTCTAGATGCATGCTGGATAGCGGTCGATGTGTGGTGTAATAGTAGTAGATGTAGAATCGTTGCGGTCTACTTGACACGAACGTGATGCCTATATTCATGATCATTGCCTTAGATATCTTCATAACTATGCGCTTTTCTATCAATTGCTCGGCAGTAATTTGTTCACCCATCGTAATACATGCTAACTTGAGAGAAGCCACTAGTGAAACCTATGGCCCCCGGGTCTCTTTCCTATTATATTACATCTCTTTTATTTACATCGCATCTCGTTACTATTTTGCAATCTTTACTTTCCAACCTATAGAACAAAAATATCAAAAATATTTACTTTACTATCTCTATTAGATCTCACTTTTGCGAGTGACCGTGAAGGGATTGACAACCCCTTTATCGCGTTGGTAGCAAGGTTCTTGATTGTTTGTGCAGGTACTAGGTGACTTGTGCGTTGTCTCCTACTGGATTGATACCTTGGTTCTCAAAACTGAGGGAAATACTTACGCTACTTTGCTGCATCACCCTTTCCTCTTCAAGGGAAAACCAACGCATGCTCAAGAGGTCACAGGCACGGGCGCGGCGGGTGCAGCCAAATGCACGGGGACCGGCGCCGCGGTGGGTGGAGGGGCACGCACGGGCAGGGGCACGGGCGCGGCGAGTGCAGCCAAACGCACGGGGGTCGGCGCCACGGTGGGTGGAGGGGCGCGCATAGGCACGGGCATGGGCGCTGGCGCTGGCATGTACACGAGCTTGAGCGGGTCCGCGGAGACCTAGCTGACGCCCACGGCTTCTAGCTCTGCGATAGTGCTCGGCGACTAGCCCATCAATGCTACGGGGATGGCCGCTGGCGCGGGCGCGGGGATGGGAGCTGGGACGGGAGCGGGGGCAGCAACCGCCGCGGCCAGCTTGTTCTGGGCCATGTCCATGAGGCCCCATTCCGCCTTATTTTCTATCTCCTCTGGCTCGGAGTCGACTTCACCAAACATGAAGACTAGTGGCAGATGATCATTCTGCACCATGGCGTTGGTGGAGGTCTGCGGGAGGGAGGGGAATGGGAGGTGAACAGTAAGGCCGCCTGTATTAAATAGCGGCTCGGGCGCCATTAATGGAGAGGAAGGCAGGCGGCCATGGAAGTCAAAGGGCTCGCTTCCGAGTGAGCCTGCGCAGCGTACAGCTCGCACGTTTCCTGGTGAGCCTGCGCATTGGAGGACAGCTTGCACGCCTCTCGGTCAGCGTGCACACCGGACTGCGCTCGCATGCCTCTCGTTCAGTCAAGGTCAAGCAGTTGTCCGCATGGCACCTACTACAACCATTAAAACCAAGACACGTGGCATCACGTGAATGGTTAACAGAACGCACACGGTTTGAATTATACAAACGTTTGAGATATTAAAGTGGCAGCTATTTTTTCAAAATGCCTTTGTTGGCTGGCATTATTCGAGTGCGCCTTCTCTCAAAATGGACACGAAAAATGCCACAACATGTTGGGTGCCATTCCATGATAGCATGCCAAGTTTCATGAATTTCAGATGAGTTTTGGATTTACTAGAATTTAAAAACAAGGCATCTCAATGTTTTGCCGGTAATCAACGGAGCCCTGGTGTTTGAAATTCATTCCCATTTCTTGCATGGGACCTAAGCATGCACCCAAGGAAACAAATTTGTTTTTTCAACCAATTTATATGCACTGGAGCATGTGCATGTACTTCAAATTTGAATTATGCACATAAATGCATTGAAAACTCAGTTAATGCATAAAAATGTCCAAACGAACCCCGAAAAATCCCAAAAATTGACACAACACTCCTGTTGTTCTATGTTGACATGAGAAATTTTTTGAAAGCAATAAGAGGCAATGGATATCGTTTCGTCCCCAAAGGTGGGACGTTCCCTACCGAAACCATCATGCTTGTTGTGAGAAGCTCTGGTTTGTGAGAAGCATATACCCGAACCTGCCCCAAATGGGACAAATTTTTTACCACGGCATGTTGATGCCGCTCCATGATAGCATGCCAAGTTTCATGAATTTCAGGCGAGTTTTGGATTTACTAGAATTTAAAAATCAGGCATCTCAATGTTTTGCCGGCAATCAACCGTCCCCAGGTGTTTGAATTTCATTCCCATCTCTTGCATGGGACCTAGAAATTCACCCATGGACACATATTAGATTTTTCAACCAACTTTAGTGCATTGGAGCATGTGCTTGTAGTTCAAATTTGAATTATGCACATAAAATGCCTAGAAAACCCAGTTAATACATAAAAATGTCCAAACGAACCCCAAAAAATCACACAACACTCCTGTTGTTCTATGTTGATACTAGAAATTTTTTGAAAGCAATAAGAGGCAATGGATATAGTTTTGTCCCCAAAGATGGGACGTTCCCTATGAAAAAAAAACCATCATGCTTGTTGTGAGAAGCTCTGGTTCGTGAGAAGCTTATACCTGAACCTGCCCCAAATGGGACAATTTTTTACCATGGCATGTTGATGCCGCTCCATGATAGCATGCCAAGTTTCATGAATTTCAGACGAGTTTTGGATTTACTAGAATTTAAAAACTAGGCATCTCAACGTTTTGCCGGCAATCAACAGTGCCCTGGTGTTTGAATTCATTCCCATCTCTTGCATGGGACCTAGAAATTCACCCAAGGACACACATGTGATTTTTCAACCAACTTTAGTGCATTGGAGCATGTGCTTGTAGTTCAATTTTGAATTATGCACATAAAATGCCTAGAAAACCTAGTTAATGTATAAAAATGCCAAACCAACCCCAAAAATTCCAAGATTAAACACAGCACTCCTGTTGTTCTATGTTGACAATAGAATTTTTTTGAAAGCAATAAGAGGAAACAGATATCGTCCCGTCCCCAAAGGTGGTACGTTCCCTATCGAAACCATCATGCTTGTTGTGAGAAGCTTATACCCAAATTAACCTGCCCCAAATGGGACAAAATTTTCAGCATGACATGTTGATGCCGCTCCATGATAGCATGCCAAGTTTCATGAATTTCAGACGAGTTTTGGATTTACTAGAATTTAAAAACCAGGTATCTCAACGTTTTGCCGGCAATCAACAGTGCCCTGGTGTTTGAAATTCATTCTTGTCTCTTGCACGGGACCTAAGCATGCACCCAAGGACACATATGTGATTTTTCAACCAACTTTAGTGCATTGGAGCATGTGCTTGTAGTTCTAATTTAAATTATGCACGTAAAGTGCCGAGAAAACTCAGTTAATGCATAAAAATGTCCAAACGAACCCCGAAAAATCACAAAAAATGACACAACACTCATGTTCTTCTATGTTGACACTAGAAAAATTTTGAAAGCAATAAGAGGCAATGGATATCGTTTTGTCCCCAAAGGCGGGACGTTCCCTATCGAGACCATCATGCTTGTTGTGAGAAGCTCTGGTTTGTGAGAAGCTTATACCCGAACTTGCCCCAAATGGGAATTTTTTTTTTACCACGGCATGTTGATGCCGCTCCATGATAGCATGCCAAGTTTCATGAATTTCAGACGAGTTTTGGATTTACTAGAATTTAAAAACTAGGCATCTCAACATTTTACCAGCAATCAACAGTGCCCTGGTGTTTAATTTCATTCCCATCTCTTGCATGGGACCTAGAAATTCACCCAAGGACACACATGTGATTTTTCAACCAACTTTAGTGCATTGGAGCATGTGCTTGTAGTTCAAATTTTAATTATGCACATAAAATGCTTAGAAAACCTAGTTAATGTATAAAAAAGGCCAAACAAACCCCGAAAAATTCCAAGATTAAACACAACACTCCTGTTGTTCTATGTTGACACTAGAAATTTTTTGAAAGCAATAAGAGGCAACGGATATCGTCCCGTCCCCAATGGTGGTACATTCCCTATTGAAACCATCATGCTTATTGTGAGAAGCTCTGGTTTGTGAGAAGCTTATACCCAAATTAACCTGCCCCAAATGGGACAAAATTTTCACCACGGCATGTTGATGCCGCTCCATGATAGCATGCCAAGTTTCATGAATTTCAGACGAGTTTTGCATTTACTAGAATTTAAAAACCAGGTATCTCAATGTTTTGGTGGCAATCAACAGTGCCCTGGTGTTTGAAATTCATTCCCATCTCTTGCATGAGACCTAGAAATTTACCCAAGGACACACATGTGATTTTTTAACCAACTTTGGTGCATTGGAGCATGTGCTTGTAGTTCAAATTTGAATTATGCACAGAAAATGCCTAGAAAACCCAGCTAATGTATAAACAAGGCCAAACGAACCCCGAAAAATTCATTCCCATTTCTTGCATGGGACCTAAGCATGCACTGAAGGACACATATTTGATTTTTCAACCAATTTGTATGCACCGGAGCATGTGCATGTAGTTTAATTTTGAATTGTGCACCTGAAATGGCTAGAAAACCACCTTAAGGTATAAAATGTCCAAACGAACCCTGAGTAATTCCAAATTTTTACGACACATATAGTTGCATGTTCACTGCATATAAAAGGTCTAGTAATTCAAACAGCGTCCATTGCCGCTGTGATCCCATTTTGTAATTCAAATCAAGTAGATCCCACACAGTTTATTATCACCAATCGTGTGAGATGTAGTACAAAATATCTTGGAGCACCGTCAGTGTATAGTACGCCTGTGGCTTACGCGAGAAGGTGTGTCGGTTACAGTCCACAGCCGGCGTGTCAAGCACACTAGCTCGCTCCGCAAAAACTCCCGCCTCTGCATCCCTCGCAATGTCAAAAATAATACTACCTCGTAATCTCAAAAATATCTACCGCCTGGAAGGTTTTAATGTTTGATAGCACACGATTAGCATGTGCGGACCGTGTGCGATGTATGTTACTCCCGCTCTGCTTCAGTCCCTTGATTCAAATTTTCAGTAGCCCCGGCATTTTACTCCGGCCTCTGCATCCCTCACAATCTCAAAAATATCTGCTCGCCCTTGATCCAAATTTTTAGTAGCCCCGCCTTGTTACTCCCGCCTAGTAAAAATTTTAGTTGCCGCAATATTTCCTCAAACACAACCTTGCCCCCCGCCCCCCTCCACTCACACCCCAAAACCTCCGCTCACACAGACACACAGAACCCTCGATACCATTGGTAGGTCGCCGCCATCGCCGGTGCCTCCATCCTCAACCTTTGCCTGTGTGTCGGGGAGCTCGAGGAGCCAATGGCCAAAAGGAGGTTTATCGCGGCCTTTTCGCCCGATGCCGGTGAGCTGGCCGCCGAGGTGTCCCCATCGTCCTCCGTGGGCCTGATCCGCCGTCGCTGGTCCCCCGATGCGCCTGCCGCGGCGCCCCTACGCCGGTTTGAGGACTTCCCCGTCCTCCCTCGGACCCGGCAGCCGACGAAGTCCTACCTTGGGGTCCGGTAGCGGCGGTGGGGGACGTGGGTCGTCGAGATTACAGATCGAGAGACCCACACCTGCCGGTGGCTCGGTAGCTTCCACACGGCCGAGCTCGCGGCCATGGAGTACGACCGCTGGCAGGTCTGCTACCACGGCGCAGCGGCTAGGCTCAATTTCCCCTTCGGCACACGTCTGGCCGACCTTGTTCCGCTGGAGCCAGGGGTGGTGAGCTCGGCTATTGCGCGGGAGGACCGCGAGGCATTGGAGCGCCTCGAGGCCGAGGCCGCCGACGAGGCCTACATGCTAGAGCTCCGCCGGCAGCACCCGGAGCTCGTGGAGGCGGAGCGGGCGATCTTTGCCAGCGCGGAGGGCGGTGAGGTTATCATGCTCTCCTTCGATGACGAGGTCTAAGGTGGCGAGGACGACGACGCGGAGGGTAGCGAGGTTATCGCGCTCCCCTCTGATGACGAGGTCGAAGGCGGCGGCGATGGCGGCACGGAGGGCGTTGAAATGGGCCCCGAGGACGAGGATATCGATGTTGACGAGTGGAGGAGTGCCTTCCCCAACGACCCCGACGATGGTACTGGCATGGACCCGGCTCGCGGCACACCGTACATGACGAGGAAGGATTGACTCGACCTCTACTTCGACCGAAAGTAGTTTAGCTTAGTTTAAATTTATGTTTTATGTTTGGTTATGCAAAACCAGGGGCGGAGCCAGGATTCAGGCATATGGGGGGGGGGCAAGACAGTGGTGAAGCTAGAAATTTTATTTTGTGCTTCACAAACTAAGTAATAGTTTTATATCCAAGTATCATTCACATTTTTTGCATAGGTACACTATTATTTTCAGCTGGAGCGTGTCGAGCTATAGCTAATATAAGCCAATATATAATTCACATATTCACTGAGTAGACGAAGTTCATATTCAAACTACTCCCTAATATGACATGGCATGCCTTGCTACAAAACATTGTCATATGAAAATTTTAAGATATATAGACAAGGACCATTTTTTGTGGGGAATATAGACAAGGACAATCATTGTACTCCTATATGGGTTTCGGTGAAAAATCATGACTGGTATTAGGATATTTTGTTATCGTATTAGGAAAAATTGATCAATGTTACAAACCTGGAGAATCAAATCTAGCCCATGCCCGTCCCCTTTGCCGCTAGCTCGAAATAGATCGGCTAGTCGTCATTGACAGACTCACAACAACCATCATTGCTTCCGGATGCAGTGATGCACGACAAAGCATTGACCGGTCCAAGCTTTCAAATGATTATGGGTGCCTATGCCCTAGCATGGCAACGCGTCACAAATCACGCAACAAAAGAAAATGATGTATAATGATACAAGATGAGAAATGAGAGGGAGATTAGTAAATGGTATATTAACCTTGGTCAATTCGTTGTTGGCTGGAGACTTCAGAATTGACGAAAGGAACAACCTGCATCGCCATTTGAACTGGATCGTGGGCAGGGATAGTAGAGGCGGGTAGGCGGCACTCGCACAAGACGGCGGCGGTGCATTACTAATCGACCCACGCGCTAATGACGGGATGGAATTCCCAGCGGTGAGGGACATTAGCGGAGGCCAACCGCCAAATCAGGCCTTGCAATGGACTTGCAAATATGCAACTTATTCATGGGCTTTCACATAGGCCTATTTTCCCTTTTTTTAGAATCAAGATAGGGGGGCCAAGTACTTTTTACGTGAAACATATCGCTAATTAACTAGCATACCCTCAGTAATTACTCGATTGATAGGGGGGCCAGGCCCCTACTCGCCCCCTGTCTCTGCCATTGTGCAAAACTATCTATGTTTATGTTTGAATGCATGCTACTTTCGGTTGAACCATCTTTGAACTTGATCAAATTGAAGTTTACAACCTTAAGTTGAGGGGATCGACTAGAAAAGGCCAAAAATTGCTGGAGTATATATATACATGTATATATATATATATCCACTAAGGGTTTTAGTCCTTTAACTTTTTAAGGATGGCCTAGAGATGTCCTTATGACTTGTTTATTTCAGTTCTTCACAATGTGATGCTCTATATGTGCAACTATTTGCCGTGGAGTTCAATTTCATCAATAAAAATATGAATTACGATATTTGGTTGCTGTTAAGGATATTGCAGTTAACATGCCTTTTTGTTTTTCAGTTGTTGTTTAGCAACATGCATTGTACTGAATGACTAAATATGCAATCCGAGGCTACATAGCAACAAGGAAGAGTGTTACCTTAATGTTCTGATGATGTCTAGATATACATGTAATAAAATCTTATATAATGGGTTGGATGGAGTGTTGTACTACGTCATTTTTCAATTGTTATTTAGCTTCTAATATTAACTTGGTGCTTTTAGGTACATATATCATTGCCAAAGATCCACACTTCGACCCTTTCTGCGTATGGGGCAATGAGATATTCATGAACCAGCATCAAGTGAGGAAACTGATAAAGATTGTTATTAAAATGGGTCAAAAGATGTCAATCGAACTATTTGTTTACACTTTATGCAAGACAACAGTGAACTGCGGGATGGTAAGTAAGAACCCTGTAGCCTTCTTTTTACTGCCCCTAATGAGTTGTGTTAGATGACAATATCTGAATCTTTTTTCTTTTGTAGTGGATCCTGAAGCAGTTTACACAAGATTACCTCTCAAACTACATGATTGGCGGCCGGCCATCACAAGGGGTTGGACTAGAGTCCTGCATGCCTTCTGCATCCAGGAGAGCACAATAGGGGCATTCCGCTTCACCTTGTTCAGCAACTGGGATGTCTGTCGCCTCTTTCTTTACCATCTCTAATAGTACAAGTATAGAACCCTGGTACATCATTCTTTATTTGGTGCTTATGTAATTCTTCAACATATGTACCTGTGAATCAAATAATGCATTGGTTCTTTGAACCTGATGGATATGAATAAAGATATAGCCTACTTTCAAGTTTAAATTAGGTACAATTTTAAATAGCGGCAATTAAATTAGGGCAGAATTACGTTGTGCAGGTCATTACGGCACACACGGTTGGTAAAACACAAACGTTTGCGATATACACCATAATCCAAGATGGTTCATAGAGAGGAAACATGTGCAAGCATGCACACAGTTGCCATTTGGAAAGCGTGTGTGATGTCAGACACTATCACATACGGTGCGGGAAAACTAAATGTGTGTGATTGTCTACCTATCGTACATGGTTTATAATCATGAACTATTTGTGATGTGCCAGGCATCGTAAAACTCCTGTGCCTAGAATCTTCCTGGAAAACTCCCGTGCGTGGAATCTGCCTAGTATTAGGCAAAACCACAAAACTCCGACTGCGATGGCAATGCGAGCACAAACGAGTAGCAAGGATGAAGAGTTTGGGATATTTGAGATATCGGAAACGGTTATATAGGGACAACTGTATGCATCAAGGCTCCCTATCCCCGACGGTTTCTGGGTCGTGTGGGAAGGACCCCCCTATCACCCACACTCACTTGGCGACGGTCCAAAAGCCATCGCGGAAAGGGTTTAAAAACTGTTTGTTTAGGACTGACACACACCAGTGCTAGGTTAATGCAGTTGTGATTCATCTTAGAACATGCACTGAGAGTAGTTAGTTGGATGCACTAGTTGCACTTTGCAATGAAGGATTAGTTGGATTCAGTAGAAATGCATGGTGGATTTAGAGAAGCATTTGTTGGATTCAGATGTATTACTATACTTTTTAGTTAGTGTGAACTGAATTTTGTAGCAAAAAACACTTATTTAGGCTTTGGAATAACATATTATGTAATGCAGGACGGATGATGAAATTTGGGAGGTGAGGCTGCATTTCCAGGGCAGAGATAACTTGGGAAGAAGGTTTTCTCTTTCACACATCACTTTTCTCAACTTGATATCACTTACTGCAACTTAAGGCTATGGGTTAGATGACTACCTGTACCGGGTAAAAGAAGAAGGAATTGGACATGATGGTTTATTGCTTCTGGACAGTCAAGATGCAGTTGGAGAAATGATAGACCACTCTGATTTCACACTGCTGAATATCATTGTGGGCAAGGCAAATGACAATAGAGATGTTGAATTTAACATGGCTCACAATGCTTATGAAGAACAAGTTCCAATAGGCAATCCAGTGGGGGCCTTGATTTTGTGTTAAGTCTACCACAAGATGGAGTAGTTCATCCTCTTGAAGTTAATGTCAACACACAACAGAGTTGCAACTTGAACATTACAGAAGCTCCTGGTAGTGATGATGGACAGGCTGGTGGTGAGGATGGATGTGCTGGTGTACCAGATGATGATATTGAAAAATCATCCTCAGACTTTGAGATTGATAGGGGTGACTATATATAGAGGGATAAAGATGTCTTACAAGGCTTGGAAGGGAGGTCAATAAAATATTGTATAAGAAATAGATACTGCAGAAGACAGACCAGAGTTTGAAGGTAACAATGATGTTTCAGAGTTTTGGCAGGAGGAGAAAGAGGCTGACAGTGGATATGAGAGAGTTGTGGTAAAAGGCAGGTGTGAGAAACTGAAGCCTATTAGAAGAAGCAGTAAATCCAGGTCTACTTCTAGAGCTCACAGTCAGCCAGAGATCCCCAAGTTTCAAGATTTTGTACCTGAACCTGAAGGATACTGCTTCCCTGGTGATGTGGGTATTTCTGATTCAGATGGAGAGGTCTACCTTCTAGAAGAAAGAGAAGATTGAAGAAGAAGAACGAGAAGATTGAAGAAGAAGAAAGAGAGGAAATTGTATAACCCAAAACTAACTGATGCACATGAGCAGTTGTGCAAGGACCTTTGCTTCACCAATGTGTATGAGTTTAGAAAGGCATTGAGAAATTTTCATGTTAGGACTTTGAGAAACTTTCAGTACCATAGGAATGAACCAACATGGATTATTGTTTGGTGACCAGAGAGGAAGAGCGGTTGTGATTTTTTCATGACTACCTCCAAAGTATCCCATGAAGATACATTCACAATCAAGAAGTGCGACCTGGATCATAGTTGTGGAGCTAGTGGAGAGAGTACCAAGGTGACTGCAGATTGGGTTGCAAAAGCTATGGAGGACACAATTAGATCAAAGTAAAGGCTGATGTAGAGACAATTCAGAAACATACTAAGAAGAAGTTTGGGGTGCATGTACCTAGGATTTTCTAAACCAACTTAGAGTGTGCATTGGCACCAGTAATAAATTTTGGAACTACACCATCACGTGTGACAGGTAGAAGGTATTTTCTCCGACTCTGCCTTAATCTTATGAACATAGCCATGCTGCTATAGTTATCTTATTATTTGCTTAGGTAATCAAACATCAGGATCTTCTTAAGGCAATTAAAGAAGTATTTCCTCAATCCCCACAAAGATATTGCCTTAGACACATATATGCTAACTTCCAGTTAGCTGGCTTTAGAGCAGAAGAACTTAAAAAATGGGTTGACAAAGCTACCTATTCCTTCACTGAACATGGTCACAAAGAAGGATTGGCTGGTTTGAAAGTAGCATGTGAACCAGCCTACATGTGGTTGAATGGCATCCCTAAGGAGTGTTGGGATAGATATGCAATGGATCATGTGTGCAAGACTGACTTGGTTGTGTACAACCTTAGTGAGGTTTCAGCAAAACGATGGTAGATGTTAGGTCCAAACCAATTAAGACCATGTTTGAAGGGTTGAGGACCAAACTAATGGTTAAGTACCAGGGCATCAGAGAGAAAACAGAGAGTTGTAGGTGGGAAATAACCCCACATTACATGGAGAAGCTTGAAGAGAGCAAGAAATGGGCTAAATACTGTGAAGCAAACATCAATGTTCCCAACATCTGGCAAGTTACTAGTGGAGAGAACACTTACTGTGTGAAGCTGAATGAAGGAGCTATTCTTACAGGAGATGGGACATGACTGGATCACATTGCCACCATGCAATAGTTGCAATGCAGAAGATAAAAGTTCACCCAAACGAGTTATGTGCATCCATTCTTTAAGTAGGAAACATACAATGTTGCATACCAGCACATCATCGACCCTGTTCCTGGGCCTGAATTCTGGCCCAACACCAACACACCAGACATTCAAGAACCAGTATTTAGGGGGAAGAAAGGGAAGAAGTAGACAACTAGGGGAAAGGGTGAATTTGAAGTGCCGGCTCCAAAGGATACATCAAGGATGGGCACAATAACATGGAATAACAGTGGCAAGCAAGGCCACAGCTGGACACTCTGTGAAGACAGGCTTAAGGCTAAGTTTATGTCAAGGAAAAACATGCACCGGGTAACTAAACCAATGCACAATATTTCTTAAAATTATGCAGCAAATATCAATGCATCAATCTTTTCAACTGCTACTTGTTTTAATATTAGGAAAATAGAGCATCCTACCCATCAGCTTCAGCACCACCTAGGCCACCTACAACAAGTGCACTTAGAGATAGGGCCACCCAATCTGTTGCCACCCAGGCTTCTGGTCCTGCTGCAGCTTCAGCAAATGCAGTTAGGGCTAGAAAACTAGCCGCAGCTTCAATTAGGGCCACCCAATCTGTTGCCAAGCCCCAAACTACAACTAGAGCAACCACTGCTACTACTACAGTCTCAATGATAACGCACAAGTATATGGGATCGCAACAGTTTTCGAGGTTAGAGTATTCAACCAAAATTTATTGATTCGACACAAGGGGAGCCAAAGAATATTCTAAAGTATTAGCAGCTGAGTTGTCAATTAAACCACACCTGAAAGACTTAATATTTGCAGCAAAATTTTTAGTAGCAAAGTAGTATGGAAGTAACGGCAACTGTGGCAAAAGTAACAGTAGAATTTTTGTAGTGATTGTAACAGTAGCAACACGAAAGTAACTAAGCAAAGATCAATATGTGAAAGCTTGTAGGCAATGACACGACAATGATAATTGTGTCGGATGATATTCATCATGTAGCAGTCATAACCTAGGGTGACACAGAACTAGCTCCAATTCATCAATATAATGTAGGCATGTATTCCGTATATAGTCATACGTGCTTATGGAAAAGAACTTGCATGACATATTTTGTCCTACCCTTCCGTGGCAGTGGGGTCCTAATTTGAACTAAGGGATATTAAGGCCTCCTTTTAATAGAGAAAGACCAAAGCAATAGCCCTTAGTGAATACATGAACTCCTCAAATTACGGTAATCACCGGAAAGAATCCCAATTATTGTCACCTTGGGGTATGCGGACCATAATTCGTAATAGGTGTCTACAACTTTCTAGATAGGATCCAGAAAACAAATATATTCATGAAAGCATAATAGGTTCAGATTTGAAGTCATGGCACTCGGGCCCTAGTGACAAGCATTAAGCATAGCAAAGTGATAGCAACATCAATCTCAGAACATAGTGGATACTAGGGATCAAACCCTAACAAAACTAACTCGATTACATGATAAATCTCATCCAACCCATCACCGTCCAGCAAGCCTACGATGGAATTACTCACTCCCGGCGGTGAGCATTATGAAATTGGTGATGGAGGAAGGTTGGGGATGATGATAGAGACGAATCCCCCTCTCTAGAGCCCCAAATGGACTCCAGATCTGCCCTCCCGATGAAGAATAGGAGGCGGCGGTGGCTCCGTATCGTAAAACATGATGAATCCTTCTCTCTGATTTTTTCTCCACGGATGTGAATATATAGCGTTGGAATTAGGGTCGGAGGAGGTCCAGGGAGCCCACAAGCCTGCAGGGCGCACCCCAGGGGGTGGGTGTGCCCCCAGGGCTTGTGATCTCTGGGTGGCCTCCTCTGGTTGATTCTTTCACTGATATTTTCATTAATTCCAAAAATAATCTCAGTAAATTTTCAGGTCAATCCGAGAACTTTTATTTCTGCACAAAAATAACAACAAGACAATTCTGTTGAAACCAATGCCAGTACGGGTTAGTTCCATTCAAATCATGCAAATTAGAGTCCAAAACAAGGGCAAAAGAGTTTGGAAAAGTAGATATGATGTAGATGTATCACTCAACAGCAGGATCAAAGATAAAGTACCCAACATCTTCAGCACCAGCCAACAACACCAGGTCAAGTGCATGATCTCCAGCAAAGAACACCAGATCAAGAGTTGCAAGAGGTCTCAATGCTCCAAGGGATCATCAACCTCAGCACAAGCAGGTGATAGTTCAAAGAGGAAGATGAAGTCCCCAAGCAAATTTGATTTGTATTTCACAGCTAGTGGCAACCACTGAATCTGTTGTAATATGGTTATGAAACATATATTTGCCATGCCCTAAACTATGTTTGGTAGGCATGCTTGGGACAGTTAGTTTCCTATCTTTGTTTGTTTCCCTCAACTCTATTGGTTGCCCTGAACTATGTTTGTTTGAGCTGCTTGGAACAATTAAGTAATGTTCTGTCATGTCGTTGTCTGAGGTATTTTGATTTGATATGAGCATGACTATGTTAGATGTTGCTCATTGTTTGAAATGATTAGATTTGATATGTTGGCACCTTGTCGACCAACCTTATATTGACCTAAATAGGCCATCTAGGGGGGCACCTTGTCAACCGACCCTAACTTGGCCTAATTAGGCCATCTAGGGGGGGCACCTTATCGACCAACCCTAAATTGACCTAATTAGGCCATCTAGGGGGGCACCTTGTCGACCAACACTAACTTGGCCTAATTATACCATCCAGGGGGGCACCTTGTCCACCAACACTAACTTTGCCTAATTAGGCCATCTAGGGGCACCTTGTCAACCAACCCTAAGTTGACCTAATTAGGCCATCTAGGGGGCACCTTGTCGACCAACCCTAACTTGGCCTAATTAGGCCATCTAGAGGGCACCTTGTCGACCAACCCTAAATTGACCTAATTTGGCCATCTAGGGGGCATCTTGTCGACCAACCCTAACTTGTCCTTATTAGGCCATCTAGGGGGCACCTTGTCCACTAACCTTATATTGAACTAATTAGGCCATCTAGGGGGCACCTTGTCGACCAACCCTAACTTGGCCTAATTAGGCCATCAAGGGGGCACCTTGTCGACCAACCCTAAATTGACCTAATTAGGCCATCTAGGGGCACCTTGTTGACCAACCCTAACTTGGCCTAATTAGGCCATCTAGGGGGGCATCTTGTTGACCAACCCTAAATTGACCTAATTAGGTCATCTAGGGAGGCACCTTGTTGACCAACCCTAACTTGGCCTAATTAGGCCATCTAGGGGGGCACCTTGTTGACCAACCCTAACTTGGCCTAATTAGGCCATCTAGGGGGCACCTTGTCGACCAACCCTAACTTGATCTAATTAGGCCGTCTAGGGGGCATCTTATCAACCAACCCTAACTTGGCCAAATTAGGCCATCTAGGGGGCACCTTGTCATTCAAGCAGAATAAGCAATTCATTCATTCAAGCACATATAAATCATCCATCCACATAAAAAGCCTTTCATTCATAAAACTAGATAGATCATTCATGAGTTCATTCATACATAATAACAAGTCATCCTTTCATTCAAACACATAATACTAGATAGATCATTCATACATAGATCAATAGCTAGATAGATCCTTCAATACATATAGATAGATCCTTCAACACATCAAGGAATCATTCATACATGGATCAAGGATTAATAAAACATAACCAGAGCACTCATGGGTACAGAATCCTGGTTCACATATGCCTAGTTACTTGAAATGGATGAAATTTGGCCCTCCTCCTTGCCCAGTAGATGATATGATCATCATTAGGTTAGAGCCATTGGGGAAGGCCTCCAGGAACTGCTCCTTCTCCTTGCGGTTGCAAGCTACCAAGATCTTCTTAGCCAGATGACGGCGATACCCAGTCATGTATCTTGTTGCCGCCGCTGGCCTCCCCCCTATGCTTTACTGCTCTTCTTCCCTCTCTCTGCATGTCTCCCATGGACACCTCCTCTTCCACATCTACAACCTCTCCAGGGTCCATGCCCGCTGAGCTACGGATCTAGGGATTTCTTTGGGGGCTGTGGGGAGGAGAAGGTAGAGGTTTGGGTTACAGTAGGGTTTCTGGCTTAGGGTGGGATTTATAGATGGACACTGGGTGATGGTAGGAAGGCTGCAAGTTTGGATAACAGCCTTCCAGGCCCACATTGGATAAGTGAGACATTAAGCCCAACTGTAAAATAAAATAGCAGAGCACTAAAACACTTATTCACTGCATTAAAACAACTAGAACTAATAAAATAGTTCTTCACTTCATTACTTAAGATAGGTTCTCAACACTTCATCATTTAACATAACCATAACTTAAACATTGGCACCTCCCTTCACTCCAGTTACCATAACTTAAGTAGTTCATATAGTGCTGCACAAAATATACAACTACCACCATCAACTTGCAAGGCATGTTATATATAGTAGTCCAACTTACTTAACAACCATAGTCTGATCTTCATGACTCTAGTATGGCCTTGATTTGCTCAAGTTTTTCCTTGCTCCCATGGCCAGCATTGAGCAGATCAGCTACAACTTTGTCCAGCTGTTTCTTATCTTGTGCAAGAAGATCTCTGTCCACCTTGATCTCTTTCATAGCCTTCCTAGTATTTTGTATTATGTCTGCCTGGGCCTAAAGGATACACCTATGCTCCTTTCCTAGCCTAAATTTCTCCATCTTCATCTCCATCTCTAGCTCTTCCTTCTGCTTCTCAAATTTCTCAGCATCCATTGCTTTCTGGTAGTCCACCTTGCCAACACCATCCTGTCAATCAAACATCTTGGAAACATCATCAACAATTTTCTGATACTCCTCACACAGATGATCCTTCTCCTTCATCAACTTGGCTAACTCAACATCATATGCATTCTTGTATTGAATCCTGCCAGGGTTTTGCTCATGGAAAAATTCACACAGCTTGATGAGGGAGTTCTTCAGTATATCAGGGTGGACTGGATCAACCCACTTAACTACACCACAGTTCACCTCTCCCTGTTAAGTCAAACAACAATATTAAATTCAGAAACAAATTATGTTTGATCACACAACACATACTTAAGAAAATGCATAAATCCAGTACTAAATTCAATTAAAACAGAGCTAATATACAAGGAGGAGATGTACAAATTCACAAATCTATGCAATTCAATACAATTAATATACATAGGATATATACAGAGTTAAGCTAGACATGATATATACACATTCATAACTCAATCCAGTGCCACCTATTTTGAAATAGAGAAAGATAGCCTTTCTGCACTCTAGCTACAAATACAGAGCATTTCTGCACTCTATTTAATGCAAACACAAACCACCACTTAGCATAATTGAATCCAGTGCCAAATATTTTGAAAACCACTTTCTGCAATCTTCAAACCACTAAACAATAACTGAATCCATCCAGCATAACTGAATCCATTAAGCATAACTAATAACCACAAAGCATAAATGAATCATTGACTTCATATATCAAGTAGAAAACCACTCTCTAAAAATAAGAACACTGACTTCAGATAATAATGAGCTACTGATTTACTACATTACTCACCTAAACAGTGCATCCATAGAACCTCCTCCCAGTGTTAGCACCTTCAAAAGCAACACACTTCCTAGCCATCATCTGGTGCAAAGTGCACTTGGCAACTTCCTCCATGGGAGCACCACACCATAGTGGCCCAGGGATGGTGTCAGGTGTGTCCTACATACAATACAAGGTAGATCAGACAACCAATGCGTCCAATAGTTGCCGATCCATCAAGCACTGGCTAAACCAAACCCTTAACCAAAGGAAACCATCCATACATATGTGCAGATCATCAACCCTAATTCCCAAATCGATTGAACTCCAACCCTAACCCTAAATAATGGCAGAGGGAGGAGGATGAGACTTACAAAGTACTCCACGTCCATCAGGTTGCCCCCCATGCTGTTGTCGTCGGAGCTCTCATCTCCATCATTCCAAGAAAGCATCTTGGCCGCGACGAGGAAGGGAAGTGGTCGGCAATGATGGCGAGCTCTCAGGAAGGGGAGAACAGATCAAGGGGGGGAGAGTGGGAGTGGGTGATATACAACAGGTACTTACATCAGCATTGGAGCACAGAGAATTCCTGCAAGAAATTTTCCTCGAATACGATCCCAATGAAAGAAGTCTTCTATCGTTTAACCTTATTTTCTAAAAGAGAGATGGGTAAGAAACATGTAGAAAATATGATCAGAATGCTATAAAATTTCATGATGCAAGGATACGCACACGCTTCTTAGAATGGAGTTGACATATTTTTGCTGGACTGGAGCGGACTAGTTCTTTGGCCACTGTAATCTTCTTATTATCAGTGGGAGTTGGGTTCCTCTATGCTGGAGCAGTATCTATGAAAACTGGAGTTGGCTTATTATCTCCTAGTGTTGGATCTTTTACAAAGACCTGGTTTGTAACCCTTCAGATTCTAACATAGCCGTCTTCCCCTTGCATGCCTTATATAGAAGAATGGTTCTTCAATTATAAAACATGCTACAGCAGAGATGGAATAGGTACTGAAGAATAGAAAGGCATGACATATTGACATGTATTCCCTCCATCCAAAAATAAATGGATGGGTCTAGGCGTATTTCAGTTCTAGATACATCTAGTTTTATCCATTTCTGCGACATGTAATCCGGACGGAGGGAGTATGATGTAAGAGCTAGGGATACGACAGGATAACAGTGTAAAAAACACTACTTGAATGTAAAACGGTATGCTAGCGGAATACATACAGAAAAACACTAAGGCAACATATGCGTGTATGATTGGGAAACTAAGATGGCATTGCAAGAGACCACTAGAACAACACTTCAATGTAAAAAAGAACATGGTATGGTAGACAGATGAAGTACATACTTATGAATAACAATGCATAAGATATTCAGAAGCATGACGTCCAAACTAAGCAGATGGCATTGCGATAGAGTAGAATGACAGTACTTGAATTTGAAAACATGTTATCATGAATGGAATAGGTACTGAAAAACAGGAAGGCATGCCATATTTACATGCATGATCAGCAGGCTAAGCACAAGGCATTGCAACAGAGTAGATGCACTCCAGGACATTATATGCATGTTGTACCCATATCAAGGGCCAAGTAAGAGCAATGACCTTGTGGGGTGAATAGGATTCATCATCTTTCTACAAGTCTTGTGAAGAACTGCATTTACATGTTCCATCATATTGGGTATCATTGACGTCAAGTTTGTTGGCCGTTACATTGCTCCGTGAGGTTCTTGTGGATAAATCAGTGTGTGCAATTATATCTGACATGCATGGAAGACAACTAGTAGTTAGATTTATGTAATGAGTGCGTGTAGGAGACGACATAAATAGTAGAGTTGGGGTTAACTAGCAGCAACAGGTCTCAAAAACTAAAGGGAGAACACATATGAAAGCTACAGAATATGTATCATTTGTACTCGAGATTAACTATATGGCACACAAAAGTATTAAAGAACATAGGTAATACTAGAAGTGGTATAATACTATAATCACCAGCCTGTGGGATAGCATTGGCTGATGGATGATAACTATGGAACAGCGTTACCTAAAGAACAAGTTTCTTAGCTGAACTATGGAACAACGTTAACTCCTGAACAAGACCCGGAAGAGATCAACATGAATATACAGTGAAATGTGATAATATATTTTCCATGCTTAGATGAATGACAAAGCCATAAATGTTGCACACAAGTAAGATGAGGGTACAACCTATCTTGCCGCCATCCATAGGAGTGAGCATCATGTGCTGACTTGTCGATGGCCCTGTAGTTGTTGTGGTTGTCCATGTCAGGCATGCGCATTCGATGCAGGGAACTGTTGAGGGGAACTATAGCTCCCTTCTGGTGTATGCTTCCCTTGTTGGAGCAGCTGCGGTGAGTCGGAAGACAGTGTGGCTGAAGATGCAGAAAACGCATAATGTTAAGAACGACACATCTCTTTGATCTGAAGAAATACCCTAAGTGATCAACAGCAAGGTACGAGAGTGGTCACATGTCTGTTGACTAAAGACTAAACTGGGGTCACATGATTTTATTTTATTTTGGTACTGTCCGATCTACACCGGATGGCTTGATGGCCATCTTGTGCCTCCCGGCTGACACTGTTCGAAATCTTCCCCGAAGAGCCAGCGGCCACCGGCAGAGCAGCCTGCCTCCGCCGTCCGTGGCCCTGACCAAAACCCCACTCCCTGCCCCACCGCACTGCCATGGTTGTGCCATCCCCGGGCCAATCCACAAAGACTCGCCATCATCCAGATCCGGCGGTGGCAGTACCTTCAACCCACGCAACTCTAAGATAGCCATCTAAGCACTGCTTCCGCGGTGAACTTGCGCCCCCGCAACCTTATGTTAGACACCAGCCAACCGGCAGCCTAGGAGCTCTGCCGTCTCGAGGGGTCCTGCTTCCCATTGGGAATCGATTGGCCCAGAATAAAAATTCAGACAACTAACGCCTAAATAAAGTGATTTGAGATGAGGGTGCGACCTATCTGGCGGCACGGTGAAGTAGGCAGCTCCAGCTGCCGAGTCAGTGAGGCCAGTGCGGTTGCGGTGGCTACTAGGGGCAGGGAAGTAGAGATGTCGCGATGGTCGACGGCTACGTGGAAGCAGCGCCGGGGCTCTGGACGGATCCGAAGTTGGAGCCACTCCGGCGCCATGAACAATAGCGGGGATGAATCGGCTCCGGTACGGCGCGGCCGTCGTCGTGGCAGCTCCAGTAGCACGGAGTAAGAGGCACACGGCCCAGTGCACGACGGCAAATGGACAACGTCTCCGGTATTAGGGAGGAGGGCGGTTGTGAATTTGGTGCGGTGGGGGCGCCATGGAGGAGGGGCTGAGGTTTCGCGGCTCGGGAGAAGGGAGCTTCCTGGGATAAGGTGATTTGGTGCCCACGAGCTATGAATGGGGAATTGGGAGGGGAGTGGAACCATGTCTTACGGACACATTTTTCTGAAATGCAGGGAGTTACAGTTCTACCCCTGCCTTTAGGCTTCTCGGCTTGGGTCTGTGTGTTGGAAATATGCCCTAGAGGCAATAATAAAAATGGTTATTATTATATTTTTTTGTTCATGATAATTGTCTATTGTTCATGCTATAATTGTATTAATTGGAAACCATAATACATGTGTGAATACATAGACCACAACAATGTCCCTAGTGAGCCTCTAGTTGACTAGCTCGTTGATCAATAGATGGTCATGGTTTCCTGACCATGGACATTGGATGTCATTGATAACGGGATCACATCATTAGGAGAATGATGTGATGGACAAGACCCAATCCTAAGCATAGCACAAGATCGTGTAGTTCGTTTGCTAAAGCTTTTCTAATGTCAAGTATCATTTCCTTAGACCATGAGATTGTGCAACTCCCGGATAACGTAGGAATGCTTTGGGTGTACCAAACGTCACAACGTAACTGGGTGGCTATAAAGGTGCACTACAGGTATCTCCGAAAGTGTCTGTTGGGTTGGCACGAATCGAGACTGGGATTTGTCACTCCGTATGACGGAGAGGTATCTCTGGGCCCACTCGGTAATGCATCATCATAATGAGCTCAATGTGACTAAGGAGTTAGTCACGGGATCATGCATTACGGAACGAGTAAAGAGACTTGCCGGTAACGAGATTGAACGAGGTATTGGGATACCGACGATCGAATCTCGGGCAAGTAACATACCGATTGACAAAGGGAATTGTATACGGGATTGATTGAATCCCCGACATCGTGGTTCATCCGATGAGATCATCGTGGAACATGTGGGAGCCAACATGGGTATCCAGATCCCGCTGTTGGTTATTGCCGGAGAACGTCTCGGTCATGTCTGCATGGTTCCCGAACCCGTAGGGTCTACACACTTAAGGTTCGGTGACGCTAGAGTTGTTATGGGAAATAGTATGTGGTTACCGAAGGTTGTTCGGAGTCCCGGATGAGATCCCGGACATGACGAGGAGTTCCGGAATGGTCCGAGGTGAAGATCGTATATTGGACAAAGGGTATTGGAGTCCGGAATTGTTCCGGGGGTACCAGGTGATGACCAACGTGTCCGAAAGGGGTTTCGGAGGCCCCGACAAGCGTTGTGGGACCTTATGGGCCAAGGGGAGGGGGCACATCAGCCCACTAAGGGGCTGAGCGCCCCGCCCACCCCATCTCACGTAACCTGGAGAGGTGGGGGCGCCACCCCTAGGGCAGCCGCCCCTCCCGGCTTGGGGGGCAAGTTTCCTAGGGGGTGGGCGCGCCCAAACCCATCTAGGGTTTCCCCTGGCCGCCGCCCCTCCTCTAGATCCATCTAGAGGGGCTGGCCCCCTCTCCCCTTCCCCCTATATATAGTGAGGGGGTGGGAGGGCAGCCACACCGCTTCCTTGGCGCAGCCCCTCCCTCCTCATGCATCTCCTCCTCCGTAGTGCTTGGCGAAGCTCTGCTGGAGAACCACGAGCTCCACCATCACCACGCCGTCGTGCTGTCGAAGTTCTCCCTCAACTTCTCCTCTCCCCTTTCTGGATCAAGAAGGAGCAGACGTCCCCGGGCTGTACGTGTGTTGAATGCGGAGGCGCCGTCCGTTTGGCGCTAGATCGAATCTTCCGCGATTTGAATCGCCGCGAGTACAACTCCATCAACCGCGTTCTTGTAATGCTTCCGCTTAGCGATCTTCAAGGGTATGAAGATGCACTCCCTCTCTCTCTCTCTCGTTGCTAGTATCTCCTAGATTGATCTTGGTGACACGTAGGAAAATTTTGAATTATTGCTACGTTACCCAACAATGGCATCATGAGCTAGGTCTATGCGTAGATTCTATGCACGAGTAGAACACAAAGTAGTTGTGGGCGATGATTTGTTCAATTTGCTTACCGTTACTAGTCTTATCTTGATTCGGCGGCATTGTGGGATGATGTACTCTTACACGTACTCTTACGTGAGACAGGTTCCACCGACTGACATGCACTTGATGCATAAGGTGGCTAGCGGGTGTCTGTCTCTCCCACTTTAGTCGGATCGGATTCAATGAAAAGGGTCCTTATGAAGGGTAAATAGAAATTTGCATATCACCGTTCTGGATTTTGCGTAGGTAAGAAACGTTCTTGCTAGAAACCCATAGCAGCCACGTAAAACATGCAACAACAATTATAGGACGTCTAACTTGTTTTTGTAGGGTATGCTATGTGATGTGATATGGCCAAAAGGATGTGATGAATGATATATGTGATGTATGAGATTGATCATGTTCTTGTAATAGGAATCACGACTTGCATGTCGATGAGTATGACAACCGGCAGGAGCCATAGGAGTTGTCTTAATTTATTGTATGACCTGCGTGTCAATGAAAACGCCATGTAATTACTTTACTTTATTGCTAACCGTTAGCCATAGTAGTAGAAGTAATAGTTGGCGAGACAACTTCATGAAGACACGATGATGGGATCATGATGATGGAGATCATGGTGTCATGCCGGTGACGAAGGTGATCATGCCGCGCCTCGAAGATGGAGATCAAAGGCGCAAGATGATATTGGCCATATCATGTCACTTTATGATTTGCATGTGATGTCTGTCATGTTTACATCTTGTTTGCTTAGAACGACGGTAGCATAAATAAGATGATCCCTTATAAAATTTCAAGAAAGTGTTCCCCCTAACTGTGCACCGTTGCGAAAGTTTTTTGTTTCGAAGCACCACGTGATGATCGGGTGTGATAGATTCTAACGTTCGCATACAACGGGTGTAAGCCAGATTTACACATGCAGAACACTTAGGTTGACTTGACGAGCCTAGCATGTACAGACATGGCCTCGGAACACAAAAGACCGAAAGGTCGAACATGAGTCGTATAGCAGATGCGATCAACATGGAGATGTTCACCATTGATGACTAGTCCATCTCACGTGACGATCGGACACAGCCTAGTCGATTCGGATCATGTATCACTTAGATGACTAGAGGGATGTCTATCTGAGTGGGAGTTCATTAAATAATCAGATGAACTTAATTATCATGAACATAGTCAAAAGGTCTTTGCAAATTATGTCGTAGCTTACGCTTTAGTTCTACTGTTTAAGATATGTTCCTAGAGAAAATTTAGTTGAAAGTTGATAGTAGCAATTATGCGGACTGGGTCCGTAAACTGAGGATTGTCCTCATTGCTGCGCAGAAGGCTTATGTCCTTAATGCACCGCTCAGTGTGCTGAACCTCGAGCGTCGTTTGTGGATGTTGCGAACATCTGACATACACGTTTTGATGACTACGTGATAGTTCAGTGCATAATGTTAAACGGTTTATAATTGAGGCACCGAAGACATTTTGAAACGTCGCGGAACATATGAGATGTTCCAAGAGCTGAAATTGGGATTTCAGGCTCGTGCCCACGTCAAGAGGTGTGAGACCTCCGACAAGTTTCTTAAGCCTGCAAACTAAGGGAGAAAAGCTCAATCGTTGAGCATGTGATCAGATTGTCTGAGTACTACAACCGCTTGAATCGAGTGGGAGTTAATCTTCCAGATGAGATAGTGATGGTCCTCTAAAGTCACTGCCACCAAGCTACTAGAGCTTCGTGATGAACTATAACATATTAGGGATATATATGATGATCCTTGAGCTATTCGCGATGTTTGACACCGCGAAAGTAGAAATCAAGTAGGAGCATCAATTGTTGATGGTTAGTAAAACCACTAGTTTCAAGAAGGGCAAGGGCAAGAAGGGATACTTCATGAAACGGCAAATCAGTTGCTGCTCTAGTGAAGAAACCCAAGGTTGAACCCAAACCCGAGACTAAGTGCTTCTGTAATGAGGGGAACGGTCACTGAAGCAGAACTACCCTAGATACTTGGTAGATGAGAAGGCTGGCAAGGTCGACAGAAGTATATTGGATATACATTATATTAATGTGTACTTTACTAGTACTCCTAGTAGCACCAGGGTATTAGATACCGGTTCGGTTGCTAAGTGTTAGTAACTCGAAATAAAAGCTACGGAATAAACGGAGACTAGCTAAAGGTGAGATGACGATATGTGTTGGAAGTGTTTCCAAGGTTGATGTGATCAAGCATCGCATGCTCCCTCTACCATCGAGATTGGTGTTAAACCTAAATAATTGTTATTTGGTGTTTGCGTTGAGCATAGACATGATTGGATTATGTTTATCGCAATACGGTTATTCATTTAAGGAGAATAATGGTTACTCTGTTTATTTGAATAATACCTTCAATGGTCTTGCACCTAAAATGAATAGTTTATTGAATCTCGATCGTAGTGATACACATGTTCATGCCAAAAGATATAAGATAGTAAGGATAGTACCACCTACTTGTGGCACTGCCATTTGAGTCATATTGGTATAAAAACGCATGAAGAAGCTCCATGTTGATGGATCTTTGGACTCACTCGTTTTTTGAAAAGTTTGAGACATGCGAACCATGTCTATTGGTATATACGCATGAAGAAACTCCATGCAGATGGATCGTTTGGACTCACTTGATTTTGAATCACTTGAGACATGCAAATCATACCACATAGGCAAGATGACTGAAAGGCCACGTTTTCAGTGAGATGGAACAAGAAAGCAACTTGTTGGAAGTAATACATTTTGATGTGTGCAGTCCAATGAGTGCTGAGGCATGCAGTGGATATCATTATGTTCTTACTTCATAGATGATTTGAGTAGATGTTGAGTATATTTACTTGATGAAACACAATTCTGAATTATTGAAAGGTTCAAGTAATTTCAGAGTGAAGTAGAAGATTATCGTGACAAGAGGATAAAATGTCTATGATATGATCATAGAGATAATTATCTGAGTTACGAGTTTGGTACACAATTAAGACATTGTGGAAATTGTTTCACGACTAATACCGCCTGGAACACCATAGTGCGATGGTGTGTCCAAACATCATAGCTGCACCCTATTGGATATGGTGCATACCATGATGTCTCTTATCGAATTACCACTACCGTTTATGGGTTAGGCATTGGAGACAACCGCATTCACTTTAAAGAGGGCACCACGTAACTCCGTTGAGATGACACCGTATGAACTATGGTTTAGAGAAACCTAAGTTGTTGTTTCTTAAAAGTTTGGGGCTGCGACGCTTATCTGAAACGTTTTTGCCTGATAAGCTCGAACCCAAAGCGGATAAATGCATCTTCATAGGACACCCAAAACAGTTGGGTATACCTCCTATTTCAGATCCGGAAGCAAAAGTGATTGTTTCTAGAAACGGGTCCTTTCTCGAGGAAAAGTTTCTCTCAAAAGAATTGAGTGGGAGGATGGTGGAGACTTGATGAGGTTATTGAACCGTCACTTCAACTAGTGTGCAGCAGGGCACAGGAAGTTGTTCCTGTGGCGCCTACACCAATTGAAGTGGAAGCTGATGATAGTGATCATGAAACTTCAGATCAAGTCACTACCAAACCTCGTAGGTCGACAAGGATGCGTACTACTTCATAGTGGTGCGGTAATCCTGTTTTGGAAGTCATGTTGCTAGACAACAATGAACCTACGAGCTATGGAGAAGCGATGGTGGGCCCGGATTCCGACGAATGGCTCGAGGCCATAAAATCTGAGAGGATCCATGTATGAAAACAAAGTATAGACTTTGGAAGAACTACTTGATGGTCGTAAGGCTGTTGGGTACAGATGGATTTTAAAAGGGAAGACGAACAATGATGGTAAGTATCACCATTAAGAAAGCTCGACTTGTCGTTAAGATGTTTTCCGACAAGTTCAAGGAGTTGACTACGATGAGACTTTCTCACTCGTAGCGATGCTAAGAGTGTGTTGGAATTATATTAGCAGTTACTACATTATTTATGAAATCTTGCAGATAGGATGTCAAAACATTGTTTCCTCAACGATTTTCTTGAGGAAAGGTTGTATGTGATACAACCAGAAGGTTTTGTCAATCCTGAAAGATGCTAACAAGTATGCAAAGCTATAGCAATCCTTCTAAGGACTGGAGTAAGCATCTCGGAGTTGGAATATATGCTTTGATTAGATAATCAAATTTTTTGGGTTTATACAAAGTTTATGAGAAACTTGTATTTCCAAAGAAGTGAGTGGGAGCACTATAGAATTTCTGATGAGTATATGTTGTTGACATATTGTTGATCAGAAATGATGTAGAATTTCTGGAAAGCATATAGGGTTATTTGAAAAGTGTTTTTCAATGGAAAACCTGGATTAAGCTACTTGAACGCTGAGCATCAAGATCTATAAGGATAGATCAAAAACACTTAATAGTACTTTCAAATGAACACATATCATGACAAGATTTTAAAGGAGTTCAAAATAGATTGGCAAAGAAGGATTTCTTGGCCGTGTTATAAGGTGTGAGTATTGAGTAAGACTCAAGACCTGACCACGACAGAAGAGAGAGAAAGGATGAAGGTCGTCCCCTATGCTTTAGACGTAGGCTCTATAGTATGCTATGATGTGTACCGCACCTGAAGTGTGCCTTGCCATGAGTCAGTCAAGGGGTACAAGAGTGATCCAGGAATGGATCACAGGACAGCGGTCAACTTTATCCATAGTAACTAGTGGACTGAGGAATTTTCTCGATTATGGAGGTGGTAAAAGAGTTCGTTGTAAAGGGTTACGTCGATGCAAACTTTGACACTAACCTGGATGACCCTGAGTAGTAAACCAGATTCATATAGTAGAGCAGTTATTTGGAATAGCTTCAAATAGCGCGTGGTAGCTGCATTTGCAAGCTGACATAGAGATTTGTAAAGCACACACAGATCTGTAAGGTTCAGACCCGTTGACTAATAACCTCTCTCACAAGCGATATATGATCAAACACCATGGGTGTTGGGTTCATTACAATCACACAGTGATGTGAACTAGATTATTGACTCTAGTGCAAGTGGGAGACTGTTGGAAATATGCCCTAGAGGCAATAATAAAAATGGTTATTATTATATTTCCTTGTTCATGATAATTGTCTATTGTTCACGCTATAATTGTATTAATTGGAAACCGTAATACATGTGTGAATACATAGACCACAACATGTCCCTAGTGAGCCTCTAGTTGACTAGCTCGTTGATCAATAGATGGTCATGGTTTCCTGACCATGGACATTGGATGTCATTGATAACGGGATCACATCATTAGGAGAATGATGTGATGGACAAGACCCAATCCTAAGCATAGCACAAGATCGTGTAGTTCGTTTGCTAAAAGCTTTTCTAATGTCAAGTATCATTTCCTTAGACCATGAGATTGTGCAACTCCCGGATACCGTAGGAATGATTTGGGTGTACCAAACGTCACAACATAACTGGGTGGCTATAAAGGTGCACTACAGGTATCTCCGAAATTGTCTGTTGGGTTGGCACGAATCGAGACTGCGATTTGTCACTTCGTATGACGAAGAGGTATCTCTGGGCCCACTCGGTAATGCATCATCATAATGAGCTCAATGTGACTAAGTAGTTAGTCACGGGATTATGCATTATAGAACGAGTAAAGTGACTTGCCGGTAACGAGATTGAACGAGGTATTGGGATACCGACGATCGAATCTCGGGCAAGTAACATACCGATTGACAAAGAGAATTGTATACGGGATTGATTGAATCCCCGACATCGTGGTTCATCCGATGAGATCATCGTGGAGCATGTGGGAGCCAACATGGGTATCTAGATCCCGCTGTTGGTTATTGACCGGAGAGATGTCTCGGTCATGTCTACATGCCTCCCGAACCCGTAGGGTCTACACACTTAAGGTTCGGTGACGCTAGAGTTGTTATGGGAAATAGTATGTGGTTACCGAAGGTTGTTTGGAGTCCCGGATGAGATCCCGGACATGACGAGGAGCTCCAGAATGTTCCGGAGGTGAAGATCGGTATATTGGACGAAGGGTATTGGAGTCCGGAATTGTTCCGGGGGTACCAGGTGATGACCAGCATGTCCGAAAGGGGTTTCGGAGGCCCCGACAAGCGTTGGGGGGCCTTATGGGCCAAGGGGAGGGGGCACATCAGCCCACTAAGGGGCTGAGCGCCCCTCCCACCCCATCTCACGTAACCTGGAGAGGTGGGGGCACCACCCCTAGGGCAGCCGCCCCTCCCGGCTTGGGGGGCAAGTTTCCTAGGGGGTGGGGGCGCCCAAACCCATCTAGGGTTTCCCCTGGCCGCCGCCCCTCCTCTAGATCCATCTAGAGGGGCCGACCCCTCTCCCCTTCCCCCTATATATAGTGAGGGGGTGGGAGGGCAGCCACACCCCTTCCTTGGCGCAGCCCCTCCCTCCTCATACATCTCCTCCTCCGTAGTGCTTGGCGAAGCTCTGCTGGAGAACCACGAGCTCCACCATCACCACGCCGTCGTGCTGTCGGAGTTCTCCCTCAACTTCTCCTCTCCCATTGCTGGATCAAGAAGGAGGAGACGTCCCCGGGCTGTACGTGTGTTGAACACGGAGGCGCCGTCCGTTCGGCGCTAGATCAGATCTTCTGCGATTTGAATCGCCGCGAGTACGACTCCATCAACCGCGTTCTTGTAACGCTTCCGCTTAGCGATCTTGAAGGGTATGAAGATGCACTCCCTCTCTCTCTCTCTCATTGCTAGTATCTCCTAGATTGATCTTGGTGACACGTAGGAAAATTTTGAATTATTGCTACGTTACCCAACACTGTGTTTTGAGGGTCGGGGATAGTAGAGTAACTTTGCTTCTCCCCAAATAGTGGGCGCGAGTGATTTCGGGCGAGGAGGATGTGTTTTGAAATATAGTGGACGCGAGCGATTTCGGGCAAGGAGAGCGTGTTTTGAAATACTAGGTGAGGGAGTCCTGGACTAAGGGGTCCTCGGGCGTCCGACCTGTTGGACATGGGCCGGACTAATGGGCTGTGAAGATACAAGACCGAAGACTTTCTCCCGTGTCCGGATAGGACTCTCCTTGGCGTGGAAGGCAAGCTTGGGGACCAAATATGAAGATTCCTTTCTCTGTAACTGACTTTGTACAACCCTAGTTCCCTCCGGTGTTTATATAAACCGGAGGGCGTCCGGTAACATATATAGTCATACAGGCTAGACTTCTAGGGTTTTAGCCATTACAATCTCGTGGTGGATCAACTCTAGTAATACTTATATTCATCAAGATCAATCAAGCAGGAAGTAGGGTATTACCTCCATAGAGAGGGCGCAAACTTGGGTAAACATTGTGTCCCCTGTCTCCAGTTACCATCGACCTTAGACGCACAGTTTGGGACCCCCTACCCGAGATCCGCCGGTTTTGACACCGACAGTGGGCGCGAGCTATTTCGGCGAGGAGAGGGTGTTTTGCCGACCATGGTTTATGATTTATTCGGCACCTGTCATTTCGGCCGAGGAGAAGGCGCGCTTGGATGAAGTTACAAACCTACCCTCGATGTACAACGGGCCAATTGATGCGTGTCCCACATAGGCCGGTAATTTCGCATCTCCCATCACTACAAAAAAATACACTTCCGTGATGATACGTGTTTGTCACAGTAGGTCACGTTTTCTGTCATGCATGTACATCCATGACAATTTTATGACAGAATCAAGTAGTCATACCTGTGCTGTCGTAGAAGTGTTCCATGACATTACCAAAATTATCATCACGGAAGTGTCCACTTCCATGACGATAAATCGAACGTCACAGAAGTGCTTTCGTCAAGGGTAACCGACACGTGGCATCCACCGTAACGAAACACCGTTAAGCTACCGGGTCCAGTTTTGGATTCGATAACCCGTTAACAGCCCCGACCAATGGGGATTTTCTACGTGTAAAATCATCATTGGCTGGAGGAAACACGTGTCGGCTCACCGTTGGGACAGATGTCATCCACTCATTTGACCCAAAGCGCCTATGATACGTCGACACGTGGCACGGCCCAACAGATGCCCATTCCTGTGAAAAGGCCGGCCCACGGCAAGCCTGTTAACATCCTGTTCGCATATAGCCCATTTACAGCCCGCTATCCCAGGGCCCGTTTAGGGCCTATCCGAATTAGGCCCAGTAGCATCATCTGGGCCGTCCAATATAATTCCAACCCGTTTTAACTTCCGGCCCATGTATGGCCCACGACGTCTTTCGACCCATATGAGGCCCTTAGTAACCCTCGGCCCCTTAACGACCCGTGGTAAACTGGCCCGTAATGAACACTGTATCACTTTATACCCATTAACGGCCCATTATTCCGTTGGGCCGTTTCCAGCCCATGTTATCTTTCGGCCTTCTCAGGGCCCATTTATTCTTGGGCTCATTTCCAGCATTCGGTTAGTTACGGCCCATTACTGTCATTTTCTGCTTGTGGGCCAAATTCAGCCCATGGTTACAGTCGGCCCGTTTGTGGCCCGTTAATACGTTGGGCCGTTTTCATAGAGTTATCAAATACGGCCTATTAACGGCCCGTTATTGTCCATGAATAGTACGACCCATGATTGGCGAAATGATGATACGCCCCATAGAAGGCCCATGGATCCGACGGCCCGTAAAAGGCCCATGGATCGTACGGCTTGTAGAAGGCCCATGGATCCTATGGCCCGTATAGAAGGCCAATGGATCCTACGGCCCGTAGAAGGCCCATGGATCATACGGCCCGCGGGAGGCCCATGGTTACAAGAGTCCATGTGTTGCCATGATTATTTTGGCCTAGTTTCCAAAACTAGGTTATTGTGGCCACTAGAAAAACACAGGAAAAGAACTGCAGTAACTACAAGCAAACAAATAAACAAGACAATAAGGAAATAAATAAGCAAGCAATTAACGCTAGCCTATTACCGCTATTACACATATTACATCCACTGGGCATCAAAGTTCGTCACCAGTGCAAATATAGGGAACAAAGCAGCATATTACATACACTGGCCGTCAAAATTGGCCACCAGTGCAAATAAACGCGGCAGCAAAACAAGAGCATAACTGAAACAACTTCAGAAGAGCTCAAGAAACGTGGTATCCACCATGCTGGCAATAAGCTTAGCAAGCTTATTAGCTTTGTCCTATTTGGCGCTAAAATCCTCCAACACTTGCTGTTGCACTAGAAAGTATGCCTCTGAATGCTCCAGGGACTTCCGCAGTCCTTCCGCTTCTTGTCGCAACACAGCTGATCGATGTCTTCCAGCTTGTAGTTGAGACTCAAGAAACCGAACTGATTCAGACAGTGAGTTTGAATAGCTTGTGCAAGCGGTAGTGGCCAGTAACTCGAACACTAAACCAAGACAGGACTTTGGGGTCATCTCACTGTCTTCGAGATAGTCTTCCTTAGCTGTTTTATCAGCTTTGTTGGAGACCAACAAGGATGTGTCACTATCCTGAACCTTATCTGTATTACTTCCTTTACCATTGCTTAATAAGGCACTCTTCGCCAATATTCTGTTAGCATTCTAAAAGAAGAAACAAGCAGACACATAACAGGTTTAGCATGTACTAGTATATGAAACTCATTTCGGTGAACCAGTTCATTAGTAAGGTGGACAGGATTAAACTACCAAGTCTTCTATTGCCAAGTACTATTACATAATAAAAGCATCAAACAAACATATATCTATGTCCTATGGTCACTGCATTGTCTTGCCAAATCAAAATAGTGACACGGTTCAAATCATATCAGTTCAAGACAAAGCAGTAGTGAAAGAATACAAAGCGTGGGAAACTACACGGCACAACAAGATTTCAGATGGGTACCACGGGTCTACATGTACAACAACACTATTGGCTCTATTGTGATGCTAGTAATGTGCATGATATGAGAAGTCAACTGTATACACAATTGAAATTGGAACCAATAGAGCTATTGATAAGAGCAAGCCTGTTAAAGAAACATGCATGAACATACCTGCTGTGCCATTGGAGTTTTGATTGGATCTTTCAATTTAAAAATATGTTTGTATGAGTAAATACAGTGATACAAGAGCAAAGAAGTATGCACGATAGCAATCATAGTTAAAAAAGGCGCACCTAAGCGAGCATTTAAGCGCGCCTTGGCTCTAGGCGTTGGTGAAACGCATTGCGCATAACTACGCTTAATCTGTGCATAACTGCGCATAAGCATGCGCTTTGGTCAGTAAAGCGCAAGGCAGTGGAAAAACACACAATTAACGCCTAGCACTTTTTTGAACTATGATAGCAATGGAATCTTAAATTAGAACAGTTGTTCTTCAGGTTTAGGCACTTGTTCTACATGAACAGAGTACATTAAGATGCAAGAATATAGTACTTAAAAATAGAAAATGAGCTCATAGACCTTACCACATTCTTGGTTCGGGACCAGTACAGAACAAGGCGTTCCCAGTCATCGTCCAGTAAATGTGTCTTAGGAGAACGTAAGGGAATTTGATGAGTTTCTTTGCCGGTAAAGTACGTTTTCTTTAGGTAATTCTGATACTGCCACCAAGCATTCTTGAAGATAGCAGAGGTATTAGCACAGGTTACCTCATCCTGAGTTTCCAAATCGGTCCTTCTCTATGGAGAAAAATGGGAAAATTTGTTGTATTATAACCATCATGGAGGTAGGATGTACGGGACAAAGCAAAGTAATTGCCATGAATAACATTACTTACACATAACTCCTGGACAAACACCTGCAACTGGCATTTTCCTTCATCTTCAGTATAATATTTCCAAGATGGGAAGATACACACATACGATTTAACAACATCAAATGCGATAGATGCTAAACTACGACCAGCTGGTTGTGCTTCCTCCACAGGAATAGGCGTACTAACTGGTGGAGTTGGGGTTCGCCGTGGTAGTACTGGCCCTTTGGGCACTGGAGCTGCCTTACTAACTAATGTTGTTTGGGAGCTCTGTGGTGGAGATGGTGTTGTGTCAACAGGAATTGGGTTACTATCTGCTGGGGTTGGGGTTAGATTGGGTGAAGCTGGTTCTCTGTCCATCGCAGTAGGGGTACAATCTGCGAGAGTTTGGGTTATGTGTGGTAGGGCTGGTTCTCATGCATGTACAACCGGGGTGCTATCTCCACCAAGAGGTAGCACTATTTTTTTGAAGACCGTGCTTTTAGTCCGCTAGATGCTGGCATCACCCGCTCCAATTCAAATGGCTGATAAACAGGAAACATAGTTGAATGTACAGACATTGTATGAGAGACAGATGCAATAGATAGTGTGGAAGAAAGAGGGCATGAAATAGTTGACATGTATATTGTTTAACTAAAACGGATAGCATGACATAATTTCACATATATGATGTCTATCTAAACTGGATAGCATAGCATAACATAATTCAAAGATATGATGAATAACTAAACAGGATCGCATGACATAATTCACCTACATGTTATCTAAGTAATCAGGATCGCATCAATTAATTCACATATGTGATTTATATGCTAAACAGAGGGCATTAGATATGATGTCTGAACTAAGAACATGGTGTTGAATATTGTGTATATGATGTCTAAACTATGCAATGCAAGACACCATATGCATGATATGAGCAGTATAACCGTGCCAAGTTAGAGCATACACCTCGGTGGGGGAATAGGACTGGTCACCTGTCTCTGAGTCCATCTCTGAGGAGCTATAAGGACCCAACAAGAGATCTACTTCGATAGGTAGCACTGTCTGCTCTGAAGGCCTTGTTTTCACTCCTGATTTTTCAATCTCCCACTCAAATGGCTTATTCACAGGAAGAGTAGTTTAATGTACAAACATTGTCGACAAATGGAAATGTAATGAAGAAAAGGATGGGCAAGATATCATTCAAATATATGATGCCTTTAAACAGGATGGCATTGCACATTTCACGTATATTATGGCTGGCTAAAAGACACGAGACTGCATAATTCCCATATATGATATAGAAACTAAACAGGTGGCATTACAGAACATGTCTAAACTAAGCAGATGACATATGTGATGTCAAAAGTAGGCACTGCAAGGCAACATATGCATGATATGACTAACATCATCATGCCAAGATAGAGCAAACACCTTGGGGGGTAAATAGGAGTGGTCAGCGGCGTCTGAATCCGCCTCAGAACAGATATCTTCCTCTGGATTACAATCTGGAGAGGGGTGGGGAGGATTTGCCATTGAACCCACCATGGAGCGATGTCTGCATGACATTGTATTGCCGCGCAAAACTCTTCTCTTTTTCTCTACATGTTCAGCATGACTGTGTACAATATCTAACATGCATATGAAAAAATATGGTGAGATTATGTAAGGAGAGCATGCAGAAATTTAGAGTGATGGTAACAACCAGTGGATGGATCAAAAAATAATGATTTAGCAGGCTGATGATTGCTTTAATTTAATAAAAAGATAGATGATGATTGATTTACTATT
Source organism: Triticum aestivum (assembly GCF_018294505.1). Classification (NCBI taxonomy): domain Eukaryota; kingdom Viridiplantae; phylum Streptophyta; class Magnoliopsida; order Poales; family Poaceae; genus Triticum; species Triticum aestivum. The sequence continues at coordinate 338,678,628 of NC_057805.1, forward strand.
TGTTTCCCACCCAAGATGAACAACATAGGCATACCCTAGGTGAACCAGATATTAGACAGAGATACTATTCATTGCTTCCTCGATATGTGCCCCACAACTAATTTAGAACTCAAGTTTGAACATTAATTTGGACCTGACTTGGAGTCCAAGAGGTGAACATGACGATAAAGTAGCAGGTAATTTTAAGCAATGCATAACATAAGCAGAAACAAAAGAGTGTGACCTCTCTTGTGGACCCGTGTACTCCTCAGGTTCATCTGCTGAGTCGATGATGGTGATGCCGTTGCGGTGGGTGCCGGCAGCAGGGAAGGAGATCTGAGGCGGCGAAAGACGGTCAGGAGTCATGATGTCTGGTTTGGTGGATGTTTCTGTCGATGGAGCAGCTCAGTTGAGGTGGACGACGTCGCGGCAGGAGCAGGACAAACCACACAAACTTCCCTTCGACACCTACCTATAACTGAAGTAATTCTGTAAGGGCTCATTTGGCTTGCATGATTCTAAAAACGCAGGGATAGGAAAAACACCGGAATAGGATAGGAATGCACATGGTAAACAGAGCATTTGTAAACACAGGATTTCTGTCAACTTGAGTGTTTGGTTTACAGGAATTGGAAGAGCAGAGGAATGCAAAGAAACATGGCCAAAATAAAGTGAAACCATATGAAAGCGTGTACAGTTAGAATGTTATTTTGCCACTAATGTACTTGGTCTTGTTTAATGCATCGGATTTTGAAAAGTAGGTGAACCAAAATGCATCATTCCTTTCAACAAAATGCATGAATAATTGAATAGTAGAGTGCCATTGGAAAATTCCCTATTGCTATGTTTTTCCATTGAACCAAAATAGCCCTAATGGATCGACATGAATGTATAGTAATAAGTGATGCAACAAGTGTACAACCTCTTTGCCGTAGCCATGTCGACCTCAGCATCATTGGGTTGGTCGCTGAAGTAGTTGAGGCAGAGGTGGCTATCGGAGGTGTGGAGGAAGATCTGAGGAATCTGTAGACAGCGTCCATGGCACTGCTCTGTTGTGATGGATCGTTCTGTCGTTGGAGCAGCCCCGGTGAGCCGTAAGACGTCAAGGCTGAAGCAGAACAAGACAGACATCGTCAATCTCAAATGGGATTCTAATAGCATCTCCAATAGATGATGTAAAATAGATGTAAACTTTACATCACCAAAAACCACCTGACTACAATAGATGAGGTAAAAACTGTTGACTCTGAACTTAACTGTCGAAACTGAAATTTACTGTGGAATTTGAATGTTACTGTCGAAACTGAACGCAATGGTAGCAGAGAGGCACTTGACATGTACTTTAGGGAGGGCCTGCAGTTCATCTTCAACCTACACCCCCTGAGCCGCCAGCCACCACCGGTCGAACCGCCGGTCCCGGCGCCGCCTCGCCGCCCCGAAACAACTCCCCACCACCGGTCCGCCGCCGCCCCGGCCAGCCCTGTAGGCCCCCGGCGCCCACCCTGAACCCTAAGATAGATAGTGGGGTACCTCTCCGAGCCCCCGTCCTCGCTGTGGGTGGTTCTTCCTTAACTCCGGCAAGCCCCCCCACCCCCTGAAAATCGACTGACCCAAAAGTCGATTCAGTCGACTGAAGTGTAGCTAAATCAGAGCAGAGCAGCAGCACGAGCAAGGGGGAGAGCAGCAGCAGCAGCGCGAGCAAGCGAGAGCCGGAGCAGCAACAGCTGGGCGAGCGAGCGATCGAGCGAGAGCCGGAGCAACAGCAGCGAGCGAGCGAGAGCCGGAGCAGCAGCAGCAGATCAGGCTGGTATGGACGCCGACGCCGAAGGGGCCTCGCACTGGGGGGGAGCCACCATGGAGATGTCGCCCGCGGTGCCGACTTCAAGGTAGCCGCTCCTTGGGGGTGCGGGATGGAGCATCGTCGGCGTCGGGAGGTCGAGCTAAGGAGAAGGTGCGATGCAATGAGTGTACAACCTCTTTGGTGACGCCAAGTAGGCCTCGGCTTTGTCCGAGGAGTTGGTGAGGATGCTGCGGTTCCGGTGGAGTAGGTTAACGCGGCGCTGTGGGGATGGAGCAGCCGCGATAGACGAGGCGATCGTCGGAGCAGCTCCTTGGAGGTGGAGGATGGGGTGGCTGAACCGGCGGGACGACGATATGGACGACGGATCCTCATCCGGGGAGGTGGATGAGGGACGTCGAGCTGTTGCAGTGGACGACGTCGTCGGGGAAGAGGCTCCGGCTGGGCAGCGGTGAGGTGGCGGACGGAGGAGGGTGGGGTTTCGCGGCTGGAGCGGAGAGGTTATGGCGGCCTAGGATTTCGAATGGTAAAAAGGAGGCGATGGGAGGGGGTGAACCATGACTTAGGGACGCGCTTGTCCAAAATGTAGAGTGTGTTACAAAAGTACCCCCCCCCCCCACCAATTTGAACTAGAAGCCCTTTGGGCTATGGGTTAGAAGGGGGATTTCACGTGTCGGGATTTGGCAACTGGAGAGAGTTTTCGCGCGCGTTGTAATTGCGGGATAGCAAGGCGCGGGTTGTGCAGGCGCCAGTTTTGGGAGCACGATATATGAATTTTCGGGATATAACAAGGCGCGGGTTGAATTTTAGGGACAAGCCTAACGTGTAATATTGTACTTGTACATACCAAATCAATTCGCACTTCCCTCAACCAAAAAGAAAACGAAAAAATAAAACTATTCACACCACACAAAGAGAGAGTCTTGCCCTGTTTTACTATAAAAATGCTATTCAAAGCTACTCCCTCCTTCCATCTATATAGGGCCTAATGCGTTTTTCAATGCTAACTTTGACCAAATATTAGAGCAATAATATATGACATGCAACTTACACAAAGCACACCGTTAAATTCGTTTGTGAAAGGTTCTTTCAATGATATAATTTTCACATTGCGCATGTCATGTACTATTAATCTTGTCAATAGTCAAAGGCGGTCTTAAAAAACGCATTACGCCCTATATAGATGGAAGGAGGGAGTATGAATCCATGTTATGTCCAATTAATTTTTTTCGCTTGCTGTATAATGCATGTAACCTACTCATACCAACATTTTAGTGCATTCCAAATGTCTATACTACCGCTGCAATTCGAACTGAATTTGAATTCGTTTCTCTATTTCAATAAGAATCTACAATCATGATTGTTGCCAACTTCAACCATCATTCGTGTATTACCTTAATAACACACCACATGATTACTATAGAGATAGATATGAACTATGTGTACTACATGAACTCGAATTCTATTTTTTGAATACACTTGATGTTGATTCCAAATAATAGTACATTTGATGTACTAACTATATATTCATAATCTAAACCATGTTCCATACGTGTACACCATGTTTATCACACATAGTATAGTGACCGGCCCCCTACATTATGACAAGTATTTAGACCTGAGCTGCAAAATCCACACATTATCCCAAATTATGATCAATGTTCTATATATTATACTTAGTACTAGCAAGATGCCCATGCATTCCACAGAACATCAACATGATCAAGGGGAGGCCTAATTTGCAAATATGGAGAGGGGTGTGGGTATCTTTTTTCAAAATTGCCATAGTTTCCTTCCTATCCGTCAGATATAAATCGGACGACCTATATTGTAGGATGGCAGGCACACCATCATCAACAACTCTGTTTTTATAAGAGTAGAGATAAATATATTATATGTAGTATAACATGTTCATAACCACACCATGTGTATCACCGTTATATATATTCACACATGCGTCGGTTTAAAACACTATGGTAAATCTTCAAATATCCGAATTCGCTTTTTATAATGAAGTATGATCTCTATTCGTATTTTACACCCACACAATCCTCTTATCTTTGTAGCTAGCTAGCGCTAACTTTCTCTCGTGCATGCACACGCCCGCATCCCTCTCACCCTCCCTCAGCATTCTCTAGCTCCATCGCGCAAATTCATCTTTTCACTTTAGGTCGTTCACCCACGGTGTGTGTAGGCCCCCCAGCTCCTTCTTTACGGCACACATCGATCGATATGCCTCTCTAGCTAGGTGTTCCTAGCACAAACACAAGCTTCCCCTCTTCTCTTATCACCGTGCATGCCTCACTCCCACCACTCTTTTCATCGATCTCGTACTCACACACTCCTTCCCCCTCGATATAGTATGACTCTCGCACCACCTCCTAGATGCATCCCTCTCTCTCTATCCTTCTCCCCGTGCCTCATTTGCTTCTAACACACACATGCATGTATACCGATCGATCTCCCAACATATACCTAGGTCTACTTTAACTATTCCCCTCATCGATCGACGTACCTCACAAGTTATGTCTCTCCTTTCTCTGACAAAGGACGATTGATCTTCCTATGTAGTTATGTCTGCTTACCACAGCCATATCGTCCCCCCTCATCATGCATGCCTCCTGACCCGTCTCTCACATGCACGTGCACAGACAGGCAGCCATCCCCTCTCTTATTGATATTGCAAGCGTGCCCTCTGGTTGTCTAGCAAGCCTATCCCACCATTTGTTAGAAGCAACTCCACTACCACCCCCTCCAACACTCTAGCTCTGTCTCTCTCCCAACCTTATTCCTCTCCTACACCTATGCATGGATGCCGATCGATCTCCCTTAATACATGAGGTAGATCGATCTCCCTTAATACATGAGGTAGGCCTCTCTCCTCCTCCACACATATACCAGCCATTGTACCTCTATAGTTAATTAGGCCTCCCTCCCCCCCCCACCACACATCGATAGTCGAGCGTTGTAGGTAGGTATTCATGCCACAGAGACAAACTGCACCTGTCCCCTCTCTCGTTCTAGTAGGCCAGCCACTCTATATCTTTGACATGGGCACACACAAATTCGATGGCACTCTATATCAACCGCGCGCGCACACACACATACACATCATCCCTCTCTACGATTCTATGGACACCTCAAGTCGATGATACCTCCACTCTCTTCTCGTGGATCCTCCACAACCCCGCGTAGGTGGTGTACGTATACAAGAAGAGAATAGGTGCACCATGCACGTACTCACGCTTCATGCCCAGTGATGACCCACAAGTATAGGGGATCTATCTAGTCCTTTCGATAAGTAAGAGTGTCGAACCCAACGAGGAGCAGAAGGAAATGATAAGCGGTTTTCAGCAAGGTATTCTCTGCAAGGACTGAAATAATAGGTAACAGATAGTTTTGTGATAAGATAATTTGTAACGAGCAACAAGTAACAAAAGTAAATAAAGTGCAGCAAGGTGGCCCAATCCTTTTTGTAGCAAAGGACAAGCCTGGACAAACTCTTATATAGAGAAAAGCGCTCCCGAGGACACATGGGAATTATCGTCAAGCTAGTTTTCATCACGTTCATATGATTCGCGTTCGGTACTTTGATAATTTGATATGTGCGTGGACCGGTGCTTGGGTGCTGTCCTTACTTGGACAAGCATCCCACTTATGATTAACCCCTATTGCAAGCATCCGCAACTACAAAAGAAGTATTAAGGTAAACCTAACCATAGCATGAAACATATGGATCCAAATCAGCCCCTTACGAAGCAACACATAAACTAGGGTTTAAGCTTCTGTCACTCTAGCAACCCATCATCTACTTATTACTTCCCAATGCCTTCCTCTAGGCCCAAATAATGGTGAAGTGTCATGTAGTCGACGTTCACATAACACCACTAGAGGATAGACAACATACATCTCATCAAAATATCGAACGAATACCAAATTCGCATGACTACTAATAGCAAGACTTCTCCCATGTCCTCAGGAACAAACGTAACTACTCACAAAGCATATTCATGTTCATAATCAGAGGAGTATTAATATGCATAAAGGATCTGAACATATGATCTTCCACCAAATAAACCAACTAGCATCAACTACAAGGAGTAATCAACACTACTAGCAACCTACAGGTACTAATCCCAGACTTAGAGACAAGAATTGGATACAAGAGATGAACTAGGGTTTGAGAGGGGATGGTGCTGGTGAATATGTTGATGGAGATTGCCCTCTCCCGACGAGAGGAGCGTTGGTGATGACGATGGCGATGATTTCCCCCTCCCGGAGGGATGTGTCCCCGGCAGAACAGCTCTGCCGGAGCCCTAGATTGGTTCCGCCAATGTTCCGCCTCGTGGCGGCGAAGTCTCGTCCCGAAAGCTTGCTTATGATTATTTTTGGACAAAAGACTTCATATAGCAGAAGATGGGCACCGGAGGGCCAACAGGGGGCCCACGAGGCAGGGGGCGCCCAGGGGGGTAGGGTGCGCCCCCACCCTCGTGGCCAGGGTGTGGGCCCCCTCTGGTATTTCTTCTGCTCAGTATTTTTTATTATTTCCAAAAATAACTTTCGTGGAGTTTGAGGACTTTTGGAGTTGTGCAGAATAGGTCTCTAATATTTTCTCCTTTTCCAGCCCAGAATTCCAGCTGCCGGCATTCTCCCTCCTTATGTATACCTTGTAATATAAGAGAGAATAGGCATAAGTATTGTGACATAATGTGTAATAACAGCCCATAATGTAATAAATATCAATATAAAAGGATGATAAAAAAGGGACGTATCAACTCCCCCAAGCTTAGACCTCGCTTGTCGTCAAGCGGAAGCCGATAACGATAAATATGTCCACATGTTTAGAGGTAGAGGTGTCAATAAAATAAAATACGGACATGAGGGCATCATGATTATTCTCATAACAGCAACATATATGGATATTGTCATATGATTTCTTATGCTCAAGTAATAATCTATTCACAATGCAAAGTATGAATCAGAAACTTTATTGAGAACTAACAAACTATAATCTCAGTCATTGAGGCAATTGCAATTTATCATAACATCAGAAAGAGTCTATGTCAGAGCTTTCTAGCAAGTCCACATACTCAACTATCATTTAGTCTTTCATAATTGCTAACACTCACGCAATACTTGTGGTTACGGAGTTTTAATCGGACACAGAGAAAGATAGGGGCTTATAGTTTCGCCTCCCAACCTTTTACCTCAAGGGTAATGTCAACAATAATAATTCATGCTAACCCACATCCAATTTTATATTTATATTTATATATATATATATATATATATATCAGTATCTTTCCAACATCCTGTGCTTGCCAAAGGATAAAATGTAAAAAGGAAAGGTGAAGATCACCATGACTCTTGCATAAGGTAGAAGGTAATAATAAAAGATAGGCCCTTTGCAGAGGGAAGCAGAGGTTGCCATGCGCTTTCAGGGTTGGATGCACAAAATCTTAATGCGAAAGAACGTCACTTTATATTGCCACTTGTGATATGAACCTTTATTATGCAGTCCGTCGCTTTTATTTCTTTCACATCACAAGATCGTATAAAGCTTATTTCCTCCACACTAATAAATCATACATATTTAGAGAGCAATTTTTATTGCTTGCACCGATGACAACTTACTTGAAGGATCTTACTCAATCCATAGGTAGATATGGTGGACTCTCATGGCAAAACTGGGTTTAAGGGTTTTTGGAAGCACAAGTAGTATTTCTACTTGGTGCAAAGAATTTGGCTAGCATGAGGGGGAAAGGCAAGCTCAACATGTTGGATGATCCATAACAATATACTTTATCTCAGATATAAGAAAACATAAGCCATTACGTTGTCTTCCTTGTCCAACATCAACTCTTTAGCATGTCATATTTTAATGAGTGCTCACAATCATAAAAGATGTCCAAGATAGTATATTTATATGTGAAACCTCTCTATCTTTATTACTTCCTATTAATTGCAACGATGACCAAAACTAAATTTGTCAACTCTCAACAACTTTTAATCATCATGCTCTTTCTATGTGAAGTCATTACTATCCATAAGATCAATATGATCTCTTTTTATTTCTTTTTATTCTTTCTTTTTCTTTTATTCACTCAAGATCATAGCAAAATAACCAAGGCCTTGACTCAACACTAATCTTTATTATATAGCTCACGGACTCGATTACAAAGAGCGATCATAAAGCAAAACTCAAAACTAAATCATACTAAAACTTTATTCTACTAGATCAAGATATTACTGAAAGGATCAAACTAAGAAAAAGGTAAAGATAGAGATGTGGTGGTGATACGATACCGGGGCACCTCCCCCAAGCTTGGCAGTTGCCAAGGGGAGTGCCCATACCCATGTGATTATGTTCTTCTTCGGAGGTGATGGTGTGATATTCTTGGCGATGATACTCCTCAGGATACGATTCTCTTCTTCGAGCTTATTGAGTTGCTGCTTGAGATCCATTATCTCCTTACGAAGCTTTCCTGTTACGACCAAAACTCCTTGCACCCAAGGGTGTTGCATAGCTGCGGGAGAACAAGTGACACTCTTCTTCATATTTTCATAAGAAAGAAATCTAACATTGGAAGGGATAACCGAGTTTGGAATAGCCGAGCTCAGTAGTTCTCCCATTGTGAATCCAGCTCGGAAGCGAGAAGTGACTTCTTGATCCTCCTCCATGGCGTCCATCCTCATCAAATCAGCCTCCATCTCTTCCTCAGTTGCTAGCCCGAAGTGGTCAGCATCGCTGTTTGTCCTTGATCTCGGTGCCGGATGAGACACCCGGCTCTCCCGGACTGACTCTTGAGAAGACATCTTGCTCTAATCTGCAGCAGCAACAGCTCGAAACGAAAACAGAGGATATTTGCGTGATACAGGAGTCAAAACCTTCAGGAGATTATATAATGAATTTTTACCGACCAAAATACGTAACTTGCAAGAAAACGGAGTCCGGAGAGCGCACGAGGTGCCCACGAGGCAGGGGGCGCGCCCTCCACCCTCGTGGAGCCCTCGTGTCCTTCCCGGACTGCTTCTTATTTTTCTATTTTTCTAAATATTCCAAAACGGAGAAAAATTGCCTTTAGAACTGTTTTGGAGTCGGTTTACCTACCGTACCACATACCTATTCCTTTTCGGAGTCTGAAGGGTTCCGGAAAGTGTCCCTTATGTATTCCTCCGGGATTATAGTTTCAATAACATTGGTTTCAACATTTATGGGATTACCTGAGATATAATGTTTAATTCTTTGACCGTTCACCACCTTCGGATTTCTGCCTTCGAAGTTGTTGATTTTTATGGCACCGGAATGATAGACCTCCTCGATAACGTAAGGGCCTTCCCATTTAGAGAGAAGTTTTCCTGCAAAAAATCTTAAACAAGAGTTGTATAGCAATACACAATCACCTACATTAAACTCACGCTTTTGTATTCTTTTGTCATGCCATCTTTTTACTTTTTCTTTAAACAACTTGGCATTTTCATAGGCTTGGGTTCTCCATTCATCAAGTGAGCTAATGTCAAATAACCTCTTCTCACCGGCAAGTTTGAAATCATAATTGAGTTCTTTAATAGCCCAATAAGCCTTATGTTCTAGTTCGAGAGGTAAGTGACATGCTTTTCCATAAACCATTTTATACGGAGACATACCCATAGGATTTTTGTATGCAGTTCTATAGGCCCATAATGTGTCATCAAGTTTCTTGGACCAATTCTATTAACAGTCTTTTGCAAAATTAATTTGAGTTCTCTATTACTCAATTCTACTTGACCACTAGACAGCGGGTGATAAGGGGATGCAACTCTAGGATTAACATCATACTTAGCAAGCATTTTACGGAAAGCACCATGAATAAAATGGGAACCACCATCAGTCATTAAATATCTAGGGACTCCAATCCTCGGAAAAATAACTTCTTTAAGCATCTTAATAGAGGTGTTATGATCAACACTAGTAGTTGGAATAGCTTCTACCCACTTAGTAACGTAATCAACAGCAACTAAAATATGTGTATACCCGTTAGAGGCAGGAAAAGGTCCCATATAATCAAAGCCCCAAACATCAAATGGTTCAATAACAAGTGAGTAATTCATAGGCATTTCTTGACGTCTACTGATATTACCAATTCTTTGACATTCATCGCAAGATAAGACAAACTTACGGGCATCCTTGAAGAGAGTAGGCCAATAAAAACCGGATTGCAATACCTTATGTGCAGTTCTATCTCCAGCGTGGTGTCCTCCGTAAGCCTCGAGGTGACACTTGCGTAGGATCTGTTCCTGTTCATGCTCAGGCACACAACGTCTAAGAACACCATCTACTCCTTCTTTATAAAGATGTGGGCACTACTAGGAAAAGGCCTGTTAGTGGCGCACCTGTTTTGCCTACTAATGGCGCACTACAGGTGCGCCACTAGCATCACGCCATTAGATTTTTTTACTAATGGCGCACCAGGTAGTGTGCCATTAGTATACCATATGGTGCGCCATTAGTATGCCTCCCAGGGGGCCATATTTAACCATGTGCTCTGGCTTACTAATGGCACACTTGTTGATGATGCGCCACTAGTGTGCATTTTGCAGTGCGCCACTAAAGTGCTGGATGGTGCGCCACTAGTATGAATATTAGGGATTTTTTTCTTTTCTAATATTTGCACAGGTTACAAAACATATTACTGCACAGAATATAGACAGCACAACATATAAACAGCAGAGTTATCGAATACAATAGAAGATTAGTCTCCGAATACAATTCATCATATTAGCCTCCGAATTCAAAAGACCGAACAAAGTTAGAACATTACAAGTCTCGAAACCGCGAGTAGAGAGTTTTTCTTCACATTACAAGTCGATATCGATCATCTAAACTACCATCACATAGAAGAGAGCTGCGGTCATCACGATTAGCATCATCGCGATGAAACTGGTCTTCATCCGGTTCCTCCTCCGCTCCCTCCTCTCTCCCGCTAGATAGCGCGCGTATCTAGCTTCCGCCTCCGCCCTAGTGGTGTACCCTTTGTAACTGTTACCGCTGAAACGGTGAACCTGTCTCCGACACTCCTCCCAGTCGTCGTAGACTCCGGGAACCTTACCCTTGTACACTACATACGATGGCATCTCTATGCACTAGCCAAACAAAACGTTAGTAGCAATTCACAGACAATACATAAGCAATATATAAGTATGCAACAAAAGGATCGGAAGAGAAAAGCAACACATTAATAGCACGATTCATGGTCCTACTAATAAATAGCATCGATTACATATAAGTTGAACGACTGTCCAAACCAAAGAGACATACAAGTTCATTAAAGTTTAATATTACAACATGAGCCAATCGACATTTCAGAACTACATAGCATCACTACTTTCGACTCGACTCAGGGACCGGAGCGTGGATGAAGCCGCCGTCTTTCGTGATGGTCATGAAATCGCGGGCGTTGTCAGCCTGCATTTGTGGCGTTGTTTCTATCTCACTGTTGGACGGTTGATGTCTGAGATAGAACTGCCCCGAGGTACGAAGGACATCTTGATGGATGATTTCCGCAAACTCCGACTGGATGCGAAAGAATTCTTGTCTGATGTCCGCGTCCTGGATTGCCGACAAGCGTGCGGCCCAATCTTTGAGATTATTTGGTAGCAGAAGGTGATTATGGTCCCGTACGATCGCCCGCATGTGATGGAGGGCGTAGTAGGCATCCTTCTGACCGCCAGGCGGCTGCTTGACGCAGGGGAACGTCGTATTGTGGGTGAAGATGTGCTTGCCGTACCTACGAACTGGCCTGCTGAAGGTGCCTCCAGATCTGGCGTAGCCGGGGAGAACATCATCAAGAACTTTCTTGATATTTGTGTAGTCTTTCTTCGACTGACGGTCCGGGTCGAAATACGTGGCCATGGAATATTTCGGGCTTAAGAGGATGAGTGTGCAATGTGTGTCACTGCACAAAACACGGAATGTTAGAAAAAAAAGAACGATCGAAATCTAAGAAATCATATGTTACGGGGCGGTGAGGGGATGACTTACTCGGGAAAGTAAGGCACGAGGAAGTTATCCTTATCTGGGTTTGCCAGAATGACGCCTTCGAGGTATGAACTCGCGACTTGCCGGTCCCCAGCGCTGCCCAAGATCTTGGCACGCATGTAGAAGGGGTCGACTATCACGATGTCCGGGGTCTTGTCTCTAATGATCCGCATCTCCATACTCAGCGAAAATAGCCGAACGAAGGTGTAGTGCAGCGGATGAAGGTTAAACATAGCGAAGATGTCATCAAACCACAGGAAGATCGTACCCCCGATGGCGCTATCCACAAAGCCCTTGCCCTCTGGCACCTTGTCCACAAAAACCGGGTATGCCACATCATTCTCGGAGAGACGCCGCTTCTCCAAAGAAAGAACACTGTCATGCAGACTCCGCATAGCACCGGTTGCAGCATTGAGCAGATTAGTCGGTAGCATCGGCCTACCCGCCACATGCACCCTCCTCGAGATATCCTTAGGTGAAGGTGGCCCGTCCTGAGCACGGATCGTACTCGGTGCCGGCTGGCTCGCACCGCCCTTGTTATTCTTTCGTTTCCGTCCCTTCTTCCTCATCTGCTGTAATGGGATCGAGTTCTGCTCAGAGACCGCCTTCTTGAGTGTGTTGGGGCTGATAATATTCCGCACCTCGGCTATCTGAGGCTCGGTGAAGGCGGCAGCTGGAGGCGTCTCCTGAGAACTGAACGCCAGACGACGCCTGTTGCAATTGGGTTTCTCCACGGTACCAGCTAGATCGCGGTCGTCTTTTTCAGGGTTGGGTTCTTGAGAAGGAGGCCCGAAGAATTCATCACCGTACCCATGTTCGGCAAAGTACTTATCGACGTTGGTAAATGTACCGTCGTCGTTGTCGTCGTTGTCCCGGATCCTGTGCCATATGCATGTCCGGATCCTGTGCCATAGGGATGTCCGGCATGTCCGGTAGCGTTGCGGCGGTCTTGCCATGGCTTGGCGCTGACACGACTAGCGGTGTTGTCTGTGGGGTGGTGTCCCCCGCCCCCAAACGAATCTGGCTCTTCGGCCAAAGCAGGGGCCAGCTTACGCAGGCGCTGAGGGTCATCACATCATCTTCGTCGGCCCCAGCGGGTCGAATCGGAGGTAACAACTCGTCGCAGCCTCCCAGCACCCGAACCAGTTCAACCCTATACACGGTGGGTGGCATCGGATTACCGTGGAACACGGGGTTGCCCGGTTGAACGATTCTGCCCTTGGCGACATCGATCAACTCGCCGCCCACGAAGTGCAGGAGAGTGCATGGAACGTCGGCGGCGCCCTGCGAAAACATGTAGGGCGTCAGGGATGCCCAGTCAAAGGCAAGGAGATGAAGTCATCGGCCGAGAGGCTTAGTTACCGTGATGGCGTCGAGCTCGGCTAATGTCGAGGCACCGCCAACGGCGGGCGTGCAACTGACGGAGGGGCCGCTTGCTGCCGAGGTGCCGGCCGGCGTACACCCGGGTGCATTAAGCTCCAATGCCCGTGCCGGCGCCGGAGACACCAATACCGCCTCCGCCGGAGACACCAATGGCGCCGCCTGCGCGTTGTGCGAGTTGCTGGCCGTGAAGCTGGGAACCGGGGGCGGCCCCTGTTGGCCGCCCGCAATCCACGTCTGCAGCCCCTGAATCAAGGTAGGCACAATGGCGGTGAGCGTCGTTCCCAGTTGTTGTTGCACTTGCTCTTGGACAATCTCCGGAATCCGCGCCACTTGTGCCTTGAGTTCTTGAACCTCGCGCGACTGGCTTTCCGAGCTGGTCTTTTTCTCCTTTCGCCCACCAGCGTTATAGTATGACGACCATTTTGTGGACAAGCCTTTGCCGGCCACACGACCAGCTGACGACGGCTTACTGAGCTTATCCTTGTTTTTCATTATGTTCAACGCCCTATTTAGAGTGCTGTCCCAAGGGGAGCTCTGAGACGACCCCGCGCTACTGCTTTCAGTCTCCTGCGGAAGGAATGTGAACCATTTAGAAATTTGGCTTCATTAATTAGAATGCAACCATATGGAGCTAATTACGCGGGGGTGTATTCCTTACCAGAACACGCTCAAGCGCCTTGGTCTTCGGATCCGTGGTAAGCTCCTTTGTTACCGGGTCCTCCTTGTACCGGGCCCTGACATAGTTCCTGGTCTGCTTCTCACGGTATTTCTCGAAGCGGGGCGGTAGGCCTTGCTCGGCACGCTCCGCGTCCTCCTTGTCCCATATAGGTTCCGCCACTCTGTAACCGCCGGGACCGAGTTTGTGGACCCCTAAGTTCAAGTCCCGCATCTCTTTCCCCCACTGACTTGATTCCTCGGATGCGCCGCTCTCGCACTTGATCTTGAACTCCTTGTAGTCATCTTCGCTGATCGAAGGATTTTTCGCCTTGATCTTCTCATAACTATCACCTTTGTTAATCATTCTCTTCACCGCGCTTCTCCAAGTAGACAGGCCGTGCTCATCTTCGTGAGGGCGGCACTGTTCACTTTATTCCCTGAGAGGCGTGTGTTTGCAAAGTCAGCGGGGAACTTGTATCATTCGTGCAGCTTCGTGAAGAGGAGGTTGCGCAAATTCCCTCGGTCCTTATGCCTTAGGTTCTCGGTGTTGATCGAGACGGTGCTCCGGAGAATGCACCCGAGCTGAACCGAGTACCCCTTGACTAATTCTTTGGGCGCCGTTGGATCCCCGTCGCAGTTCACTTCAGTAAATTCCTCCTTGACGGTGCCGAGCACGTTCGGGCGCCGGTCCTTCCGTTGCCTCTTCGGTTGGCTGCCATCTGTGCATGCGCTGCCATCATCAGTGGTGGCATCCTCGGCGGCACCATCAGTGGTGTCATCCCCGATGCCACTAGGGGTTGTGTAGTCAGGATCGGTGTCTTCTACGGCGTCCTCATAGCGGTGAGGTTCTTCCTCCATCTCCTGGGACAGCTCCCAGAATGCCTTGCCGCCCGAACCGCCGGCCTCATCGTTGTGGGCCATGTTTCGCTCTAAATAGGAAAAAAGTTTGGTCAAAAAGTTGGTTATTGTCAAGGAACAAGATCATGGTCTCATCATTTAGGGTTTGTCGACACCGAGGCATCCTAAAAGCTAAGCTTTTATCATTTAGGGTTTGTCGACACCGAGGCACCCGAAAAGCCTAAGCTTTCATCATTTAGGTTTTTATCGACACCGAGGCACCCTAAAAGCCAAGGTTTTATAATTTAGGGTTTGTCGACGTTGAGGCACCCTAAATGCTAAGTTAAGTTTTCATCATTTAGGGTTTATCGATGCCGAGGCACCCTAGGTTGACTGATATATATGGGTATCTTCTAATAATATACCCTATCAAGAAAAGGGAAGGAGAATTATAAGTTGGGCCTAATCACTTGGCTCTATTGCCACCTATGGTTTAATGCAGCAAGAATAAAGGAGCAGTTGATCCTACTTAATTAAGTACTAAGATACCCCGGCCCATGCATTAGTCGCAAGTACCCCATATGTCCTATTTTTTAGCAAAGTCATGCTAAAATTCACGGAAAATTTCAGCATGACCTTTGCTGAAAATAGGACATATGGAGTACCCGAATTTGCCGGAACGGAAGTTAATCGACATTCCGGCAAACTCAAGGGCCTCTCGGGGTACCTGCAAAATCATCACGACACGATGGTCGGAGACAAAACCTAGCAAACTAGCACCACAATGTGCCTCTACTGTCATATGGATGAAAAGGCCACAGAGCATATGGTCCTCTGCTTTCATATGGACAAAAAGCAGCTCAACATATGTGAGCTTCCATTCCAGATCTAATAGCAGCAAGTTGTTCACTTGTACTTGCAGGCTAAGAAACATTCCAGATCTACATTCCAGTTCTTTCCAACTTATCTAACAGATTCCAGGACTATAGAATCGGAAGCTAAGAGGTAAAACAGTTTGGAAAACTCATATTCGACGTAAAACAGCTCAAAACTACTCAGTGTTAGCAGCTCAACATACAGTTCAAGTGTGGAGGCACTACATAGTTTGACCTATTATATATCCCAACATTGTAGCACCTACATACTGGAGCAATGTAACTGAAAAAACAATATCCATAGAATGAACAAACAAACTGATTACACTCCATGGGCATTAGCTATACACGAACTAAATCTAAAAGGAACCGGCAAGATCCCAAAGAATCAACTTGATCTTTTGAAAAAAATAACAGTACGCAAATCCTACTAATCAACAAGAATACTTTTTTCTTGCTAGAGAAGAGGGTTATCTTTATTACTGGAACGGATGAGCATGGTAAAAAAATAGCACTTCAGCAGATCCTAGTGGTAGAAACCCCAAGGAGCACTGTTATACCATTGCCAAATTCAAACAAGATACCATATGTGATGGTACATGTTACAGCAGGAGACATCACCATTTTACCATTTTATAACAAATTTAATAAACCTAGAACTATTTTTTCTATTCCAACTCCGTTCATTGGCAGGCCAATGAAGCGATGGAATGAGTAAAAATCAGCCTGGCCTATTATACATCCCACATTGACAGTAGCACATAAGACTGGAGCAATGTAGTAGTCGACAAAAACATCCCCGTAGAATGAATAAATATCACAATCTGGGCATTAGCTAGGCAAGAATTAAATTTAAAAGGCACCAACAAGATCCCAGAGAATCAACATAAAACTTTTCAAAAAGAATAACAGGTTCTAAATTCCACTAACCAACAAGACACCTTTTCTATAAGTTGAACTGTCCAAAACATGAACAGAAATCTGCAGTGCATCTACTGTCCAAAACAAAACAAAACAAATCTGGATTAGTAACTTGTATGGATGCATCACTTCATGTAGCATGGAATGGTTAGTGGAGAAGGCTATATGGCCACACACATGTTTGTTTGTCACTAATTTTGACAGCACCAACTAAGATCGCCCGCCTACAGCAGCTAACGGACGCATTCATTTTCTTTTTCTTTTTTTGCAGGAAAGCCAAACGACAACATATTGGTGTCCGCTGTGACTGGTCAATGTTGGTTAAGTGACGACATATATACAATAACTGCTCGAATCCCTGCAATCAGTTTCACCAGTATGACATGCACATGAGCAGATGCACTCTAGATAGGACTTGTCTGAAGAAAGGTTCCAGTTTTCTCACATCTACTATTGCAGCGGAGCAACCAATTTGGACATCAAATTCAGAGGAAGGAAATGAAACAGAGGGGGAGAGAGAGGAAGAGAGGGGAATGATACCTTTGACGAGGTAAATGGCGCCGGCACTAGGGTTGCAACAGCGGGAGCACGGCGTCCCGGGAAGAGGCACGCTGTGGTCTGCGCGTGAGGTGACCATGTTAGGGATACTGAAGTAGACGGCGGGCAAATCGAAACGAATGGAGAAGAGGGCGGTGAGCGTGCCTGGGCGGGGCCAGGGCGCGACCAAGGGCCAAGGGGAGCACGGCCACGGGGGGCGGCAACCAGGAGCTGGGGCGCGGTGGTGCGACAGTCTACGGCGACGAAATCGAAGGGGGGGAGGGGAACCGGTGCAGCTCACCGAGAGGAAGACGATGGCGAGCTCGTGCGGGGCCGGGGTTGACGAGGTGACGCGGATCGACGGTGAGGCCGCGGTGGCCGGAGGTGGAAGAAGACCTCGATCCGCGGTGAGCTCCTGGACTCCTTGGTGGGGTGCGGGGACGACGGTGGTCGCGGGGACGATACGGTGACGGCGACGACATAGTCGGGTGAAGCAGCGCGAGGGGAGGGGAAGTGGGAAGGTGCGGGGGCGGCGGCGGCGGCGGTTCGCACAGGGCGCGGGGGCGGCGGCGGCGCAGTACGGGTCGGGTCGGGGCGGGGCAGTGGGCGGGTGAGAGATAGATAGGGGACTGGGGATTTTAGTGGGGGGAAGGGTTAGCAATGGCGCACCCTCGAGTGGTGCGCCATTAGAATTTTTTTGATAGCAATGGCGCATCCACACGCGGTGCGCCATTAGTAATCTTTTTTTTGTATAGCAATGGCGCATCCCAGAGAGGTGCGCCATTAGTAATCTTTTTTGAATAGCAATGGCGCACCCCAAAGAGGTGCGCCATTAGTAATCTTTTTTTTGTATAGCAATGGCGCTCGGGGGGGAGGGAGGGGGAACCGAGCGAGGAGACAGGGGAGGGTGCGGGGGGTCGTCGGCGGCGGTGGAGCGGGGAGGGTGCGGGGAGTCGGCGGCGGCGGGGGAGGGTGCGGGGGGTCGTCGGCGGCGGTGGAGTGGGGGAGGGTGCCGGGGGTGCTCGGCGGTGGTGGAGCGGGCCGGGGAGGGTGCGGGGGTCGGCGGCGGCAGTGGAGTAGGGGAGGGTGCGGTGGGTGCTCGGCGGCGGTGGAGCGGGGGAGGATGCGGGGGGTCGGCGGCGGCGGTGGAGCGGGGGAGGGTGGGGGGGTGCTCGGCGGCGAGGGGGATCTGGTGAGGGGGGACAGCGATCGAGATGGAGTGTCCTCATGAATATTCAATATTTTTTCATATTGAATATGAAAAAATATCATCAAATTTGAAAATTATTCATGAATTCAAAAAGTGCCCATGAAATTTAAAAATATTCATGAGTTCAAAAAATATTAACAAATTCAATACTTTTTGTGAGTTAGAAATTCAATACCATAATAAACATAAATAAATATTCATGAGGACACTAGAACAGAAGAAATATCATTTCAATATGTCGAAATACAATCGAGAAATGAAGGCTACAATTTAAATACAATCGATCTTAGCTAGCTATCTGTTCACAATCTTCTTGCCCTTATTTTTCGTAAATGGAGTTCTTCTCTTGAACGAACGTCCTTTAGGTAGGGTGGTCCTGCTTCTTCTTGTGGTGTATGCTGGTACTTCATCGTCGTCGTCATGTTCCATCTTCGGGTCGCCGTACTTGTCGAAGTCTTGCTCATTGGCGACTCCATCCATTCCGATGATCTTCCTTTTGCCTCTCCTCACGACAACACGACTGGGCTTTGACGGGTCGGTAATGAAGAAGCATTGGTCCACTTGGGAAGCCAGTACCCATGGCTCATTTTTCGCGGTGACGTTTGCGCCCGCGGTCTTGGATTTGGCTTCGGGTATAACCATGGTGGTGAAATACCGGTCTTCTTTTAGGACGCTCTTGGCCCATCTGACACGGAACATCGGGACCTTCTCTCCAGCGTAGCTCAGCTCCCAGATCTCCTCGATCCTTCCGTAGTATCTGTCCTTGTCGTTACCGGTGTAGGATTCCATCGTTACCCCGGAGTTCTGATAACCATCGCTCTTCATGTCCTTTCCCTCGGTGTAGAATGTGTAGCCGTTGATATCGTACGCCTCATACGTCATCAGGTTGTGCTCGGCGCCCTGTGACAAGGCGAATATGAGTTGTTCTTCCGCGGAAGAATCCTCATGTAAAGGGTACGACAAAAGCTTCTGCTTGAACCAACGCGTGAAACATGAGTTGTGCTCTTTGATTATATCTCCGTCCGTCCTCTGTTGGCCTCGGTCATTGTACGTCTTCTCAATAAAGGTTTTGTGCTCTACCACCCAAGGATCGACCACGTCTATGTGTTGTAGCGCGACTAGGTTTGCTCTTTCAAAGTCGGCGAGTCGACCCTCGAAGTCGACATGCATTTCGCGGCGACCCTCACGGTGACCCCATCCAGCGAGCCTGCCGAGGTGCCTGTTGACGGGCAGACCAACGGGGTTCTCGATGCCTAGATAATTCGTGCAGTAGGAGATGCACTCTTCGGTCAGAAAGCCCCTGGCTATGCTTCCCTCTGGACGTGACATGTTGCGAACGTATCCTTTGATGACACCATTCATCCTTTCGAACGGCATCATGCTGTGCAGGAACGTCGGCCCGAGTTGGATGATATCCTCCACGATATGGACCAGCAGATGCACCATAACGTCGAAGAATGCGGGCGGGAAGTACATCTCAAGCTCGCATAGTATCACCACGATCTCTTCCTGTAGCCTTCTGAGTTGCCTCACGCCAACCGACTTCCGAGAGATGACGTCGAAAAAGTTGCATAGGCCAAATAGCGTTTCACGGACGTGCGCGTCCATGATCCCACGGATTGCAACTGGAAGTATCTGCGTCATCAGCACGTGACAGTCGTGAGACTTCATCCCGCTGAACTTCTGCTTCGCTGAGTCTAGGTATCTGCTTATCTTCCCCGCGTAACCGTAAGGAAGTTTTACTCCTACGAGGCAGGTGAAAAACTGATCGATCTCCTCCTGACTTAGAGTGAAGCACGCGGGAGGGAAGTCATTTCCGGTCTTCTTGGCCTTTTTGCCTTTGCGACGACTTTCCGTGTCCTGCTTCGCCTCATCATCATCATCATTAGCGTGAAGCTCCTCCCTGATGCCCATTGATTTCAAGTCTGCCCTTGCTTTCGGCCCATCTTTGGTCCTCTCTGGCATGTTGAGCAGGGTACCAAGCAGACTCTCGCACACGTTCTTCGTGATATGCATGACATCAAGGCTGTGAGGCACACGGTGGATCTTCCAGTACGGCAAGTCCCAGAAAACAGACCTCGTTTTCCATACCTTCAGCAGCGGCTCTTGCGCCTTTCGCTTCTTTCCCGGCTCTGGCGCCTTTTGCTTCTTTCCCGGCAGTGGGCAATCTTTCCAATTTTTCAACAGCTCGTCTATTTCCTCGCCGCTCCTCGTACGCGGGCGTCTTCGGGTTTCGGTTTCACCATCGAACAGATCCTTGCGTTTCCTCCATGAGTCATCGTCGCGAAGCCACCTTCGATGTCCCATGAACACGGTTTTCGAAGACCCGGGATCTCTATCTAGCTGGCGATACGTTGTGTCATCCATGCACCTGACGCATCCAGAAAATCCGTGGACCACCTGCCCCGCGACATATCCGTAACCGAGATAGTCGTGCACCGTCGTGAGCAGTGCGGCTCTCATAGGGAAATATTCTTTCTCTGCGGCGTCCCACGTATTGGCTGGCGTTTTCCACAGCGTGTCTAGCTCCTCTTTCAGCAGCCCCAGATACAGATTGATGTCGTTCCCTGGTTGTTTCGGCCCTTCAATTAGCATACTCATGTGAATGTACTTCCTCTTCATGCACAACCAGGGGGGAAGGTTGTACATCCACACAAACACAGGCCAGGTGCTATGTGTGCTTCTCTGGCTGCCAAACGGATTGACTCCATCGGTGCTCGCGCCCAGCACGATGTTCCTTGGATCGTTCCCAAATTCTGGGTGTTCGAAGTTCAACGCTTGCCACTGGCTCCCATCCTTAGGGTGACTCAGCATCTTGTCTTTTTTATTTATCTCCGGATCATTTGCGTCATCTTCTCGCTTCTTCTCCTCCCTATCCGCGTGCCAACGCAAGAGCTTTGCTACCTTAGGGTCCGCGAAATACCGCTGCAGACGAGGAGTGATCGGAAAGTACCACACCACTTTTCGAGGAGCTTTCTTCCTCTTCTTGTATCGAGTGACGCCGCACACCGGACATATGGTAGACTCCGCGTGCTCGTCCCGATAAATGATGCAATTGTTCATGCACACATGGTATTTCACGTGCGGTAAATCCAGAGGACACACGATTTTCTTCGCCTCCTCGAAACTGGTCGGGCACTTGTTCCCCTTGGGAAGACGTTCGTGCCAGAATGACATGTTCTCGTCGAAGCATGCGTCGGTCATTTTGTGTTTTACCTTCATCTCCAGAGCCATGAGCGTTACTTTCAGGCGGGTATCCTCGGGCCTGCATCCTTCATACAATGGAGTAACCGCGTCTATCTCCAGTTGATCCAGCTTGGCTTTCTCTCGGGCGGCAGCTCTTGCGTTATCCGTCTGCTTGAGAAGCAGCTCTTGAATATGAGGGTCCTGCACCCAGCCCATCGATGGTCCATCGTCGTCTGCTCCGGCATCTTCATCTTCATGATCATGCCCTTCGTCTGCTCCGGCATCTTCCTCATCATCATGTCCGGCATCTTCTACATGATGACTGTGTACTGCATCTACTTCGTGATCATGTCCTGGAGATTCTTCGTCTTCTCGCCCGCCCTCGCCGCGGTTGTCTTGCTGCCCTTCCTCGTTTCTTGCCCGGCCCCCATGGACGACTTCATAATCATCTTCATCACCTTGCCACCGATAGCCATCCATGAAACCACGCAAGAGCAGGTGGTCCCGCACCTGTACGGAATCCGGGTCCATAAGGCTCCTCAGCTTGCATCTTCGACACGGACATCTTATCTCCGTCTCGTTCTTTTGAAGCATCTCGGCCTTCGCGGAGCTCAAAGAACCTATTCACGATGCCTTCGGTCATCGTGCGGACCATGGTTGCCTGCGGGGTAGAGCAAAACGATATTTTAGAAGCAAGAAAAAATTTGGCATGACTTTGCCTAAAAATAGGACCAAAAAGAATGCATAGTGCCAAAATTCTCGTCGAAACAGAAATGAATCAACATTCCGGCAAAATATTGGCAACTATCGCATTTCAAATACCGGTACCTGCAAACACAAACATATATGCAACACCACAAACATATGCAACACCACAAACATACATAGATCTAGCTAGGCCATAAAAAGTGCATGTGCACGTTGTTGGAGGGAGAAAAAAATAGATCTACAACATAAAGAAAGATTTCCCCTTACTTACCTATCAAAAAAGGTAATTTAACCACTTAATTTGGATGAACCTATGGTGCAAATGAGGTGAGGAGGAGGAGGCAGCCGAGACAAGCTTGGAGGAGGAGGTGGATAGAATGAAGTGGGGAAAGTGAGTGTGTAGGTGGCTGTCCAAAATATCTAGCTGGTCCCAGGTTACTAATGGCGCACCACCCACAAATGCGCCATTAGTAACCCTGGTTACTAATGGCGCACCATCTGGCGGTGCGCCATTTGCAATTTTGCAAAAAAAAACAAAAAATGATAGTAGTGGCGCACGGGGTGACTGGTGCGCCATTACTAGTTAAAACTAGTAATGGCGCACTGTGCCCCGGTGCGCCATTTGTATTTTTGGAAAAAAGAAAAAAATTGTTAGTAGTGGCGCACCATGGTTGTGGTGCGCCATTAGTGTCTATCACACTAATGGTGCTCCAACACACGGTGCGCCACTACTATATAGTAGTGGCGCACCGCATGTCCGGTGCACCATTAGTGTCCATATTATCTATAGCCCTTTTCCTAGTAGTGGGGTTATCCCAAAAGTAATGTCTCAAATCATAGAAACACTTTTTCTTTTGCTGGTATGTGAAACTAGGTGGTATAAATTTAGCAACAATGTAATTAGCATAATCGGCATACCATGGAGCAGTATGAGAAGCATTTATGACATTTAATTGTTCATCAGGAAAGCTATCATCAATAGGTAGTGGATCAACAAGAACATTCTCTAACCTAGACAAGTTGTCTGCAACGGGGTTCTCAGCTCCCTTTCTATCAATAATATGCAAATCAAATTCTTGTAGCAAGAGAACCCATCTAATAAGTCTAGGTTTAGCATCTTTCTTTTCCATAAGATATTTAATAGCAGCATGATCCGTGTGAATAGTTACTTTAGAATCAACAATATAAGGTCTGAACTTATCACAAGCAAATACAACTACTAAGAATTCTTTTTCAGTAGTAGCATAATTTCTCTGAGCATTGTCTAGAGTTTTACTAGCATATTGAATAACATTTAATTTCTAATCAACTCTTTGCCCTAGAACAGCACCTACAGCATAATCACTAGCATCACACATAATTTCAAAAGGTAAATTCCAATCAGGTGGCTGAACAATAGGTGCAGAGATCAATGCTTTCTTAAGTATTTCAAATGCTCCTACGCAATCATCATGAAAGACAAACGGTATATCTTTTTGTAACAAATTAGTCAGAGGCCGAGAAATTTTTGAGAAGTCCTTAATGAACCTCCTATAAAAACCGGCATGACCAAGGAAACTTCTTATAGCTTTGATGTCCTTGGGACATGGCATCTTTTCAATAGCATCAACCTTGGCTTTATCAACTTCAATACCTCTTTCAGAAACTTTATGCCCCAAGACAATACCTTCATTAACCATAAACTGGCACTTCTCCCAGTTCAAGACAAGATTAGTTTCTTCACAACTCTGCAAAACTTGATCAAGGTTGCTCAAGCAATCATCAAAAGAGGATCCATAAACGGAGAAATCGTCCATGAAAACCTCACAAATCTTTTCACAAAAGTCAGAGAATATAGCCATCATGCATCTTTGAAAGGTAGCAGGTGCATTACATAAACCAAAAGGCATACGTCTATAAGCAAAAGTACCGAAGGGGGAAGTAAAAGTGGTCTTTGATTGATCATCGGCTGACACAGGTATTTGAGAGAAACCAGAATAACCATCTAGGAAGCAAAAATGCGTAAGTTTGGATAATCTTTCTAGCATTTGATCAATAAAAGGTAAGGGGTAATGATCCTTTTTAGTAGCCTTATTTAATTTGTGGAAATCAATTACCATCCTATAACCTATAATAATTCTTTGCGGAATCAATTCATCTTTATCATTAGGAACGACGGTAATACCTCCCTTCTTAGGAACACAATGGACATGACTTACCCACTGACTATCAGCAACGGGATAGATTATACCTGCCCCAAGGAGCTTTAGTATTTCCTTTCTTACCACTTCTTTCATTTTAGGATTCAGCCGTCGTTGGTGATCACGAACTAGTTTGGCATCTTTTTCCAAATTTATTTTGTGTTGGCATAGAGTGGGACTAATGCCCTTAAGATCATCAAGAGTATATCCAATAGCAGCACGATGCTTCTTTAGAGTTTTCAATAATCTCTCTTCTTTATGCTCCGAAAGGTTAGCACTAATAATAACAGGATATACCTTTCTCTCATCAAGATAAGCATATTTAAGAGTGTCAGGTAACAGCTTAAGCTCAAACACGGGATCACCCTTGGGTGGAGGAGGATCCCCTAGGATTTCAACAGGAAAATTGTGTTTCAGGATGGGTTCCTGTTTAAAGAATACTTCATCTATTTCCCTTCTTTCATTCATAAACATATCATTTTCATGGTCTAGCAAATATTGTTCTAAAGGATCACTAGGAGGTACGGCAATAGAAGCAAGACTAATAATTTCATCTTTACTAGGCAATTCCTCTTCACGGTGTTGTCTCCGAAATTTAGAGAAATTAAACTCATGAGACATATCACCCAAACCAATAGTAACGACATCCTTTTTGCAGTCTATCTTAGCATTAAATGTGTTCAAGAAGGGTCTACCAAATATAATTGGGTAAAAGCTATCTTGTGGGGAACCGAGAACAAGAAAATCAGCAGGATATTTAGTTTTCCCACACAGGACTTCAACATCTCTAACAATTCCCATTGGTGATATAGTATCTCTATTGGCAAGTTTAATTGTGACATCAATATCTCCTATCTCAGCAGGTGCAATATCATGCATAATTTCTTTGTATAAGTCAAAAGGTATTGCACTAGCACTAGCACCCATATCACACAAGCCATGATAACAATGATCTCCTATTTTAACAGAAATAACAGGCATGCCTACCACAGGTCTATGTTTATCTTTAGCACACGGTTTAGCAATTCTAGCAGTTCCATCACAGAAATAAATAACATGCCCATCAATATTATCAGCCAAGAGATCTTTAACTATAGCAATATTAGGTTCAACTTTAACTTGCTCAGGAGGTGTATAGGTTCTAATATTGCTTTTACGAACCACAATTGAAGCTTTAGCATGATCTTTTATCCTAACAGGAAAAGGTGATTTCTTAACATAAGCAGTAGGAACAATTGGATCATTATAAGTGATAGTCTTTTCTACAACTTTAATAGGTGCAGCTACTTTTACTTCTATGGGAGGATGATATTTAAACCACTTGTCCTTAGGGAGATCAACATGAGCAGCAAAAGATTCACAAAAGGAAACTACTATCTTAGAGTCAAGTCCATATTTAGTGCTAAATTTACGGAAAACATCGGTATCCATAAAAGATTTAACACAATCAAACTTAGGTGTCATACCTGACTCCTTACCTTCGTCGATGTCCCAATCTTCAGAGTTGCGTTTAATTCTTTCCAATAAATCCCATTTGAATTCAATAGTCTTCATCGTAAAAGAGCCAGCACAAGAAGTATCGAGCATGGTGCGATTGTTATCAGAAAGCCGAGCATAAAATTTTTGAATAATTATTTCTCTTGGGAGCTCATGATTGGTGCATGAATATAACATTGATTTAAGCCTCCCCCAAGCTTGAGCGATGCTTTCTCCTTCGCGAGGCCAAAAATTATATATATAATTGCGATCACGATGAACAAGATGCATAGGATAAAACTTCTGGTGAAATTCCAATTTCAATCGTTTGTAGTTCCATGATCCCATATCATCACATAGCATATACCATGTTAATGCATCTCCCTTCAAAGATAAAGGGAAGACCTTATTCTTGATAACATCATCGGGCACACCTGCAAGCTTAAATAATCCACAAACTTCATTCACATATATTAGATGCTCATCAGGATGCATTGTTCCGTCTCCTGCAAAAGAATTAGCTAGCAGTTTTTCTATCATACCCGAAGGAATCTCAAAGTAGACATTTTCATTTTCACTAGGTTCAGTAGGTTGAGTAGGTTGAGGAGCAACTCTTTGCTCTACTGGTCAGGGTGAAGATACCCCGAACAAGCCCCTCAGAGGATTACTTTCCATAGTAACAAGTGGCAGTAAATTTCAGCACACTATATAAATTTTTTCCTTACCAAATTCCACCTACCAAAGGCGCTTCACTCCCCGGCAACGGCGCCAGAAAAGAGTCTTAATGACCCACAAGTATAGGGGATCTATCGTAGTCCTTTCGATAAGTAAGAGTGTCGAACCCAACGAGGAGCAGAAGGAAATGATAAGCGGTTTTCAGCAAGGTATTCTCTGCTAGCACTGAAATAATAGGCAACAGATAGTTTTGTGATAAGATAATTTGTAACGAGCAACAAGTAACAAAAGTAAATAAAGTGCAGCAAGGTGGCCCAATCCTTTTTGTAGCAAAGGACAAGCCTGGACAAATTCTTATATAGAGAAAAGCGCTCCCGAGGACACATGGGAATTATCGTCAAGCTAGTTTTCATCACGTTCATATGATTCGCGTTCGGTACTTTGATAATTTGATATGTGGGTGGACCGGTGCTTGGGTGCTGTCCTTACTTGGACAAGCATCCCACTTATGATTAACCCCTATTGCAAGAATCCGCAACTACAAAAGAAGTATTAAGGTAAACCTAACCATAGCATGAAACATATGGATCCAAATCAGCCCCTTACGAAGCAACGGATAAACTAGGGTTGAAGCTTCTGTCACTCTAGCAACCCATCATCAACTTATCACTTCCCAATGCCTTCCTCTAGGCCCAAACAATGGTGAAGTGTCATGTAGTCGACGTTCACATAACACCACTAGAGGATAGACAACATACATCTCATCAAAATATCGAACGAATACCAAATTCACATGACTACTAATAGCAAGACTTCTCCCATGTCCTCAGGAACAAACGTAACTGCTCACAAAGCATATTCATGTTCATAATCAGAGGAGTATTAATATGCATAAAGGATCTGAACATATGATCTTCCACCAAATAAACCAACTAGCATCAACTACAAGGAGTAATCAACACTACTAGCAACCTAAAGGTACCAATCCCAGACTTAGAGACAAGAATTGGATACAAGAGATGAACTAGGGTTTGAGAGGAGATGGTGCTGTTGAAGATGTTGATGGAGATTTCCCTCTCCCGATGAGAGGAGCGTTGGTGATGCCGATGGCGATGATTTCCCCCTCCCAGAGGGAAGTGTCCCCGGCAGAACAGCTCTGCCGGAGCCCTAGATTGGTTCCGCCAAGGTTCCGCCTCGAGGCGGCGGAGTCTCGTCTCGAAAGCTTGCTTATGATTTTTCTTCGGACGAAAGACTTCATATAGCAGAAGATGGGCACCGGAGGGCCAAGAGGGGGCCCACGAGGCAGGGGACGTGCCCCGGGGGGTAGGGCGCGCCCCCACCCTCGTGGCCAGGGTGTGGGCCCCCTCTGGTATTTCTTCCGCTCAGTATTTTTTATTATTTCCAAAAATAACTTTTGTGGAGTTTCAAGACTTGAATTCCAGCTGCCGGCATTCTCCCTCCTTATGTAAACCTTGTAAAATAAGAGAGAATAGACATAAGTATTGTGACATAATGTGTAATTATAGCCCATAATGCAATAAATATCGATATAAAAGCATGATGCAAAATGGACGTATCACCCAGCCACACCCACGCGGGTACACGGTGGAGCTCATTTCTGTACGAAATGGCAGCCCACGTGGTAATTTGAACGCGTGTAGCGGTTGTTTACCTACGGAGGTCGTGTACCACACGTGCACGAAACAAAGTTTGACTTGATGCGTTGTCGCGTTATTTTTAAATAAAGTTATATCGCTCAATGGCACGTACACAGAATATAAAACGATTTTAATGGAGAAAAGGTAGTCCGCTCCACTATATACAATGGAGCCTCCCTGCCTGGTTTGTCTCTCTTCAGAGTATCTCACACAAGGCTGTGGTGGCCTCTCTCTCTCTCACCGTTTCTCCATTCGACGGCGCTGAGGCAGCACGTCCTGATCTGCGGTACACGCCGTTCTCTCTGACCAAGCTCCGGCGTGGTAGGGCCTATGCCACCTGCTCGCTGCCGCAGTATGGGCAGATTCCGCCCGCCGCCGCTCACCTAGTTACATCCCGACGACCTCCAGGTATCCCCTCCGGCCTTGCTCCACTGCCCATCTTCCCACGTCGCTGCATGTGGATCTTCCATAGTTCTTTGCACAAAACGTAGTTCGTCCAGCGTACTTTCCATATTGCAATCTCGTCCTCACACCATTTTAGACAAACACAACCGTGTTGTTATCTTCCCTTAGGACAAGGAATATGCTTCTTTTTTGTCGTCGCAACTGTCATCAACAATATTTGTCTTTTTACAAATTTCAAATGGGCATATTTTAGAGTGTAGATTCACTCATTTTGCTTCGTATGTGTACTCCCTCTATTCCTAAATATTTGTCTTTCTAGAGATTTCAACAAGTGACTACATACGGAGCAAAAGGAGTGAATCTACACTCTAAAATATGTCTATATACATCCGTATGTAGTAGTCCATTTGAATCTCTAAAAAGACAAATATTTGAGTAGTCACTCGTTGAAATCTCTAGAAAGACAAATACTCCGGAGTATATTTAAGAACCGAGGGGGTAGTGCACAGCCGCATGGGAGACTCAGACCGGTCGTTGCGCCGCATTAATAGTGAGTAATGAGTAGTCAAATCATAAGCCCCACCTTTCCCTCTGTAAGTTGCTCGGAAGAAGCAACCATCAATACGCTCTTCTTTGAATCCGCTCATACTACTCCATCCGTCATTGTTTATAGAGCGCGCTTTAGAAAAAGAGAAAATCTCTGGGACCAAGGCGACTACCGATCGGCCTGAAAAATAGCATTGGTAGTTATAGCACGGCGTCTATTACTACTAGAGGAAATAATGCGTACACACATGCATGCAGTGCTTCCACCCCGGGTACACACATGCATGCACTTACTCCACTCCGTAGTACTACATCGAGAGAAAATTGTTGTTACCACACCCTAATTAATTGAGCATTAAACCAAACGCGTCTAAAGTCTCTCTGGTGGTGGAAATGCATTGAGAGAAATGCATCATAATGAAGCGCGCCCTGTAAACTATGACGGAGGGAGGAGTAGTATGAAGGTGCAAAACCAAGTACGCGTATGGCCAGTCGGTCAACGCACCTCCTCTTGGCATATCACTGACATGTGGGACCGGAGTGTGAGCAAACCGATCTCAATTGACGGCAAAATGGCCAACCCGCTGTTCCTTGAGAGAGACGAGGAGCGAGAACACACAGACGGGCTCGCACGGAGGCCAAGATATATTCGAGCGTGGTTGATCGATATCATCATTACATGTTGGGCTGCCGTTTTCCGCCCTTCTCCGGAATAAATGTGTACTTTATCAGAGATTAAAAAATATGAGTACAGAGGCTCCACCATGCGGTTCTAGTAGTAGTACTACTCATACTACTAAACCTTGCACTTGGCTCTTCGCCTCTTCGTGAAGTCGAACAATGATGGTACTCCGCATGTTCGGTACTACAGTGTATGCCTCTGGCAATCTGACACCGAATGAACTGATGCATGTCCACCGCCTGGGTGAGTGTACGTTGCATTAGTCAAAAGGCGTAAGTGAGCTTCACCTTGTCCTGCAAGCTTCTCCTCGTTCTGCGAGTTGACGGGACACACCAACAAGTAGTGCTAGTCCATACTCCCTCCTTTCCGGTTAATATGGCTTAATATTTTTTGCGGGTAAATGAGAGAGCTTTATTCATATATAAGCATTCTTAGGATGATCAGCCAAGACACTGGTCACTAGGAAGCGAGGTACCCCAGAAAAAAAGAAGTAGGAAGCGAGGTGTTTCATCAAGACAGCTCTCGGCCACATTCAAAGTGCATCAAGCACGGTTCGCACAAAGATGCGCCGCAAGGTTTGCTGACCTCTTTACATGCTGAATAACAAAAAAAGAGGAAATATTACCGAGCGCTCCTATTTGTAACAGGATATGAGCCAGAATTAAGCGAGAATTGTGGCGAGTGTTCCATGCAATCAACTTCCATTATCACATGCGAGAACCCTCGAAGAGAACCAAATGTGTTGAAGATTGCTTTATCACATTTTAAAAATATAATAAGAGTGCAGACACTCCTCCATCCGGTTCCTAGTACTAGTATAGTACATACCTCTATAGACGATAGTAGTATTACTAGTACTAGTAAACTTTGCGCTTGGTTGTTCGCCTCTTCGGGAAGTGCAACAATAATAGTACTAGTGTAGTGTATGCTTCTGGCAATCTGACACCGAATTAACTGTTGCACGTCCACCGCCTGAGCGAAGGAGAGCTTGCATTAGTCAAAAGTTTCTCCTTGTCCTGCGAGCCACCGCGCGCAAGCTTCTCCCGTCCTGCAAGCTTCTCCTCATTTGGCAAGTTGACGGGATATAGCAAAGTAATGCTAGTCCATACTGCCTCCTCTCCGGTTAAGATGGCTTAATTTCAAACAAGATAAATACACTGTCTGTCACTGTATATTTGTAAAAATACGGTCAGTGGACTTCATAATACGCTCATTGCGCTCAATATATACATTTTCCGGTGTTTATACGGTCACTAGCTCACCCTGGCTGAGTATGTGTGTGCATGCACGTGTAGGTTGAGCACTTGAGCGTCACCGTGTGTGTTCCGTCGTGTGCTCGGACATGCATGCATTAGGGCGTCGCGCGCATTCTTGCGTCCATGTGTATGCGTGACTGTTGCATACACGTAGGGGGAGTACATGTAGGGGCCACTAAAGGAGCAGTCAAAGCACACAGTAAGTTAGTCGGAAGAAGCAACCATCATTTCAGTCTTCAATGACACGTACGCAATATAAAATGGTTGATATGGAGAGAAAAAGAAAACCACTATATATACACTAGCAGGAGCCTAAGCTACAAGCCCGCTTGCTTGGGTTGCTCTCTTCACAAGCATAGAACGAAGGTGGCCACACCGCTGGTCACATATCCAGCCTGATCCCGCAGCTGGGGGAAGGGAACAATGTTTTGCGTAGACGCGGTCGACATCGGCGAGGGAGAAAATCCACAGTCGGTGCGTCCCAATTGGGGGTCACCGCGGTATGGGCCGATGCAGCGTCCCAGCCGCCCTTCTAGCTATAGCCCGACGTCCGTTTTGAAAATATTAGTGCATGTCAACAAAAATTATACTAGTATCGCTGTTCCGTTTCGAAAAAAAGCATATAAGCTGTTACTTCTTACCCAAAGGATCTTTATATCCAACAGACACAAAATATCCATTCGGCTGTTTGAAATTACTTGCAGCTGGAGCGCCTTACCCAAATTATAAGCTGTTTCGTCCTCCTCCGCGAACAGCGAGAGCCGTGGCTCCGACAGTGGCACTTGCAGCTGGAGCGCCTTGTCGTACTGGATCCTGTGCACGAGCATGGGATGCACGGTGCTGATGTGGTGGGAGAGCACCGGCGGCGGGCCTTCGTAGCCGCATACGGGCACGGGGCATTTGTAGGGCGCGAGCGGACACACGCTCTGGTGATCGGCGAGCTTGTGGTAAGTGATGTAGAGCCCACAGCCTTCGTGCAGGCACTCCACCCTCACCGAGGAGAGGACGGCGTCCACTGCCGTGTTCGGCACGTCGAAGCCACCACCGTGCTCGCACTTCTGGCACTGCCGCTGGTTCCCGGGGCGCTCGACGCGGCAGTCCGCGCAAGCCAGGTGCCCTCCCGTGCACTGCATAAATCAATCGAACAACACATCAATCAAGAAACTTGCACCTTGCTCGATCAGCCGAACGGACGAGGTGTATTCGAACCTCATACACTGGAGGCTTCAAGGGGCGGAGGCACAAGGGGCAGTGGAGCAAGGTGAGGTCCATCGAGACCATAGAGAACTCCATCGTCGGGTCCTGTTCCGTCTGCATGATCTCGCCCTCCTCGTGCACAACCATCTCTCGCTTTATTAGGGCCGGGACATTACAAAGCTTCCGTCACCTATTCATACTACTTCAAGGTGCATTAAATCAACACATGCAAGTATCAAAAGGAGAGTCATGGCATGCATGCATGCATTGTAATTAATGCATCAGTGAACGCAAATTATTGAAATATATCGAGTGCAGTGCTTTGATGTGTCGCGTCAACTCGTACAAGACCAAGAAGTTTGATTACTACAACGCCCTCTCGCCTTAACCGCACCTGCCTTTGGCTGCATCACAGGTGGGCCACCGACTTGTTAGGCCCACCTGTCATGGACGCAAAGGCAGGAGCAGTAAGTCAATGAAGCTGCGTCCCTCCCTCGCCCATGAGCGTGGTGGCTGGCAGGACTAGGAGAAGCTTTCGTTCGCTACACGCTCTCCCTCCCGTACGCGGTGGACATGCAGCAGTTCAATCGGTGTCAGATGGCGAGAAGCATACTGTAGTGCTCCTCCACTACAGTAGTACTCCCAAAGAGGCGAAGAGCCAAGCGCAACCCGGACGCTCGTGTGGCAGTTTCATGTGTAGAGTAGTCTAGGATAGCGTGTACCGTGCCTGTAAGCTTAAAATCGTTGGGGTCAGCTCCATGCTATATTTTTTTGATTAAAATAATCTTCTGGCCCTACCTCTCATCCTGGTGATTCTAGTTTGCACGCTCATCTGGTCAAGACAGGAATACATATTTTAATTTGTGGTGGGGTAAATGTTAGAGGTTGCAGCAAATGGAGTATTGTACATTGCGGGTCTTTCAGCCAAGTTTAGAGGCAACCATGTGGGGCCAGTGCTATGATGTGTCGCGTCAACTCGTACAACGAGGAGAAGCTTGATTTTACTACTACACGCCTTCTCCCTCGCCCATGCGCGCGGTGGCTCGCAGACGAGGACAGGCTTTTGCTTATAGTACTACAACAAGCTATCCCTCCCGCTCGCGGTGGACGGACATGCAGCAGTGGATTCGATACTATAGAAGCATTAGTAGTAACATCATTGTTCGTCTTCTTGAAGAGGCGAAGAGCCAAGTGCAACCCGAACGTGGCAGTTGCGAACCTTGGAGCACGCATATAGCGAGGCTCTTGCATGAGACAAAATTGCTATGTGAGCCCACTATTGTAGTACTTTCTAGTATAGCCCTGTAAACCAGAAAGGAGTATTTGCCTTTCTAGAGATTTCAACAAGTGACTAGACTACACCGAGACGGATTACATATGGAGCAAAATGAGTGAATCTACACCGTAAATAAATACGTAGTTCTCTCATTTTCCTCTCGGCCTTGGTCGCGGTGCACAATATTGAGTATACTAGTACTATCATCTTGAAATTTACGAAGTCACCATAGGCACCTCGTCGTCGACGGGAACGTCTCCTGACACGCGATAGACGCGAGTGGCAGTCGCCTCCATAGGTGCTTGAATGTCAAGGAGGGAGAGGGTA
Organism: Triticum aestivum; assembly: GCF_018294505.1. NCBI lineage: Eukaryota > Viridiplantae > Streptophyta > Magnoliopsida > Poales > Poaceae > Triticum > Triticum aestivum. The sequence goes on from NC_057805.1 coordinate 338,712,415, forward strand.
GGGGTTCCTGAGACGTTGAACGGTCAATGATGCATCCTCAAATTACTCTACATGCAGAGGGAATTAATTGGAGAAGCAGAATAGAGGCAGCACGATGTGAATGCAACAGAGTTTGGATTCTAATATAAAGGGGCTCCACCACTCCAATCCATCTACTCCTTAGTCTCTGCGCAACACTACTCACTCCAATCCAAGACCAAGTGACCAGAAGCCAGAAGCACCTATGGAGGTGATGGTCGCGAGCGGCAGTCGGCTGTGCCAAATCATCCAAGGCGCCGGCCTGCGGCCCCGCACCCCGCAGCGTTTCCAGACGGTGCTGGCGACCGCCGGCGTCGTAGCCCTCGCCGACGCTGGCTTCGCCTCTCGCATGGACGACATGATGGTCAACTCCATCCGCAAGTTCGCCGACGTCAAGAAGCGTGTAGCGAAAGCTCCTACTAGTCCTGCCAGCCACCACGCTCATGCGCGAGGGAGGGACGCAGCTTCATTGACATACTGCTCCTGCCTTTGCATCTATCACAGGTGGGCCCAACAGGTGGTTGGCCCACCTGTCATGCAGCCAAAGGCAGGTGCAGTTAAGGCACCGGAGCTCATTCCGCGAGGGAGAGGGCGTTGTAGTAATCAAACTTCTCGGTCTTGTACGAGTTGACGCGACACATCAAAGCACTGCACTCGATATAAGTCTTTTTACACATTTCAAATGGACTACTACATACGGATGTATGTAGACATATTTTGCTTCGTATGTAGTCACTTGTTGCAATCTCTAAAAAGACTTATATTTGGAAACGGAGGGAGTACAATGCATGCATGCATGCCGTGACTTCCCTTTTGATACTTGCATATGTCGATTTGATGCACCTTGCCAAATTTTAACTATAAAATTAACTAACCAAATTTTCATGGATGTCACAAAAAATTACGGGGCTGTTTGGATTGTGACTATGTTTGTATTATGTTGCCACATTATTTTTCCCACACTTGCCACACTTTCCTAACTTGAGTTGCTCAAATTGTTAGACACACTTTGGCTTGCCTAAGGGAATCTTGCCACACTTTTTGTGTCTATGACATGTGGGGTTCACTGCTAATAAAAAAATCTTCTCTTAGGTGTGGCTAATAAAAAAGACTTATATTTAGGAACGGAGGGAGTAAAAAATATAAATAATAATGCATGTTGGGGCAACCCACGTTTCCGATAATTTTAGCCTTGGGCTTGTTCACAATTTTTACGAGGGGGTGGTTGTTCATTTAACGGAGGGACTTGTACCAGACTTGAACGATACAAAGTGCGACCTAGCACACCGTAACACCACTTGGAACAAGCGGGTAGCTATCTCAAAAAACAATCAACAACTAAAAAAAGGCGACCTGGCACGTAGTACACAATTTTAAACGATTGTTTTGATGGAGTGAAAAAAGAAAACTACCCCACTACGTATATATAGGCATGAGCCTCCGCACTTGCTTGCTAGGGTTGCTCTATTCACACACTCTCATCCTCTCCAGATCTAAACAAGATAGGGGTGGTAACACTGTCTTTCTCCCTTCAAAAAACACTGTCTTTCTATCCTCACCGCTGGTTACAGATCCGGACGTATCCCCCTCCGCCGGTGAAGGGGAGGAGGGGCAGCATTTAGGCCGTCGTCGACAGTGAGGGAGGAGACCCACTGCCGGCCGCACCGTTATCTCTGGCCGAGCGCCGGCGCAGGAGGTCCTCTGATCCCTTCGTCGTTGCCCTAGTGTGGGCGGATCCGGCCTCCCGCCGCCCACCTATCCACATCCCGACGACCTTCAGGTATATCTTCCTTCGAAACCGCCTTAGCTCTACTTCCCCAGCTCGCTACGTCGCTGCATGTGCATCATTTTCTACCTCTCAGCCCCTCTCGATCGGATGGTCCAACGTCACCTATTTTTTTCTTCTATTGTTAGAGGTAAAGCTACTTCATGGAGTCGAATCTTGTACTTGGTTCAAACAAGAAATAAAGTGGGGGTGGGGGAATTTAGTATGTAGTACATCGGACTTGGTACAAACAGGAAGGAAAGGGGGTGAAAGTAGTACAGACTGGTCATCCAACCGGTCTCTTGGTCGAAAAGGGAAATATAGGGGTAACGCTGAACACAGTGGTATGACCAGGACTAGATTTGCTATCCACACATAGGAGTAGGTGGCTAGAGTGAACAAAAATGGGACCAACCCAGATATGTTTCTTGGATGCTTGTTTCTCGGGGCAACAAACTATGAATCACCACTTTATGCCCCTGTTTAGGTACATGGTGCTGGACTGCTGGTGCACCCACTGTCCCATGCCCTTATACCAAATATTTAGCTGTTCTTAATCTAATGCCCCTGGTAAAAATGAAGCCATGCCACTGTTATAAGCCATGACAAGTTTAGCCAAATGTTTTTGCCTGTAATTGTTTGAGACTCTGACTGTTTCCTCTGTAGCTTTTTGTGTAAACAGGGATATCCATTTCACCTGGTTGCTGTTGTGACCTTTTGGTGCACTGCACAAAACTCTTCTTAAAAGAAGTGACTTTTGTGCTGTTTAACTGGAATGTCAGAATGGAACAGTTGGTTCATTTCGGTGGAACTGCACAAAGGGAGATATGTGTTCCAATCCTCATCATCCATATTGGCACCATAACCTTCCTTTAGGTAAGAATGTTATTTAATGCATGTGTTCATCTCTATTTTGCGACTGCCATGAGAAAATAATGCTATTTTTTACTAGTACACTTGTACTCCCTCACTGACAAAACCAATTCTGAAATAGAAGGCCAATCATGTACTTGGTTTCACCAACTGGTGAGGAGAATGAGAAAAAGAGCATGAAGAGGGAGAAGAAGAATAATAAACAGTGCCAAGGCGATCTTGCTGAAGCCAGAGGCCTCAGTCGAGGCCATTCAAGGGCTCCGGCAACGACTACCTTACATGTGAGACGATCCTCCAGGGAGCCCTTCCACTTCTGCTATCTCACTTAATTAATTAGGAGTACTTAAGTACCACTAATTTATTGCTGCCTAATTTTCCTGTCGGAGTTAAACAAATCTTTAGTAGCACCCTATGCTGAATCATGTACGTGTGTATGTTTGTCTATGGAGGTGAATCATGTGGTGGAGCAGGGAGGGAATATTATTAGTGTCATGACATAATAGTGCTATTGTTTTGCATGTCAATTTATTGCCATTGGTTCAATGAGGCAATGTTTTGCGTATTGTCCATCATGAATTTGATGCTACTGTTAGAGTAATATGCTAATGTCTTTCTATCCTTTCTCACTAAGCTAATGAAGGTTTCACCTTGTTCCTACTTGTGCAAACAGGGATCATGTTGTGCCAATCATACATTTTAGTGGAACTACACAAGACAATACAATGAACTGTATCCCAGCCTGTGCTTTAATTCTGCTGGAAGTTCTTGATAATCTTTCGATATAATCTCAGCACTGGTAAACAAGAGTGATTTCAACCATACATTTGAAGTGCACAAAAATATATACTATTGAGTGATTCCAGTGAGTGCTTTATCATCTCTTATGGGACTACATGAATAAGCTTTTTTCCTCAGGTTGGTATGGGCCTAAGGCCTTCATCCATATTAGTTTGCTGTCATCTCTATTTGTATCGTGCTACTTTCATGAGAAACTCCTTTATCTTTGCACGTTAATGTTTTGCAACCTATGATACATGGCAATGCTTTGAGTGTTGAGCTAATTGGCACTGATTAAATAAACTAATACCTCTCTTTAAGCAAGACTACTATGTTGCTAACTTTACCCATTAAGATAATGAGGGTGCTTCTATTTTTTAGTGTATGTTTCATCAACTAGTCCCACTATTACAGTAATCTCACTCTCTCAATATATGTGCCAACAGGGATGCTCAATTTTGGTGGAACTGCACAAAAACTTTGGGTGCTTCATTGCCTCGACAGCTTTCGTCCTTTCCTGTCTGTCGCTAATCTGGGCCTGCTTTCTTCCTTTGCTGTCAGTCGCTTCGCTTATCTTGGCTTCCAGTCAAAGGAAAAAGTAATTGATATGCTACCTCACGCAGGTTGGTACTAGTCTTTATCCTGATTATTGTGCTTGTCATGTATTGGTAATTTGGTATTGTGCTACTGTTTGCCGATTTTATAAAGGAGTAACTTGGAGCCTGAACTCGCATGCAAATCATTGCATTGGGTGATTTCAGTAGAACTGCACACAAAAATCAGATGGACAGATACTTATGCTGCTGCTATGTACTCCAAAGTTCACTCAGACAAGCATCAATGTTGACAAGAAGTGCCTATATTCATTCGTGTATCAACCGGCGTCAACCAGTTGTCAAACTCCAAGTATTAGGAGAGTGAATGCTAAAAATATTGCTTGGCGCATAGCCCGGAAAAACATAGTCCAGTCTTGGTCCCAACTTGTGCCTTTTGGTTATCGGCAGATATGGTAGCGAACTGTATGGCATGGAGTCTAAAGATTCCAGACAAGTTGGTTGACGCGTATATTCATCTGGCACTTAATCAGTCTGCACGCGAGGGATGCTCCATTTCAGTTGAACTGCACAAAAATTTTGGGTGGTTCATTTTCTCAACCGCCTCCTTTCTCGTCTGCAATGTAGAATTTTGGCGAGCTACAGGACCAAGATGAGCCAGTAAACTAGTTGGATGGAAGTAGTGGCCAAGTTGCTCAAACCTCCCTCGGCACGAGGCCACTATTTGAGGATAAACTTACAAGCAAAGTTCAGATTGTCTGTGCTGCCTCTTACGTACTGGAATGTTTACTCGTACAAGCATTCATTTTAGCAAGAAGTACCTCCGACTGAACACCATTTACCAGTCTGCAATGTAGAATTTTGGCGAGCTACAGGACCAAGATGAGCCAGTAAACTAGTTGGATGAAAGTAGTGGCCAAGTTGCTCAAACCTCCCTCGGCACGAGGCCACTATTTGAGGATAAAACCTACAAGCAAAGTTCAGATTGTCTGTGCTGCCTCTTATGTACTGGAAAGGTTACTCGTACAAGCATTAATTTTAGCAAGAAGTACCTCCGACTGAACACCATTTACCAGTCTGTACCCTAGGTAATTAAAGTTTGTACATGGATCCTATTGGCTGTGATCTCAATCATTTGGATGCATAAACATACTGAACATGTGTATATCTGAATCTTTTTGTGAATTATCTATGAATATTGTTGTGTGATCTATCAATCATTTGGATCCATAGACATGCTGAACTTGTGTATATATGAATCTTTTGAGTTGTTGATAGTGAATGTTGGCTATGAATATGAACGTGTCCCGTGAACCTGAGTTTGATACGAATGTTTACCTTTTCTGTTGTGCTTGTGTGTGAACTTGTTAGTATGCCTACTGTGGGGTATGTGATGTGTGGGTGTCAACGGCACACCTTCTCCCCGAGAAGAATTGAACCTGATTTGTTAGGGTAGCAACGGCGCATCGGCTCTTTTTAATATTTTTGCTCTGTCTTGCCCCCTCCCCCGCTCAACCCCTGCCGTAATGTTTTCGGCCTCAAAACAAACATAGTACTGTGTTGTTTTGGGGGCTTGATGAAAAATCGAGTGTTGGTTTCTGTAGGTTGGCCCGCCCAGCAAATGGGCTGCTGGTCCACCACGGGCTGGGAGGCTAAAAATACAAGTTGTATGGTGCAGAGGCAAGTAAAAAAAACGCCATCGAGAGCCTTCCACTGAAGAAAAAAAATCGCTCCTGATGTGCTTCTTCAGTCGTGCCGCCCGCCCCCTCTATAATCCAGTTCGCTCGGGGATCTGGTATCACTTTTTCCAGAGGGCGAACAAGTATCAGCTAGGCCTAGGTTTTGTATTTTAACATGCGTAGCCCACGACATATGGTAACAGTGGTTTCAACTTATTTTTTGAGGTCCATACCGGCCTATGGGCTTTTTCTTAAAGATCGGCGGCCCAATGTATTTTTTCAACCACATTATATATATTTATATTATTACTATTATCGTATATTTTATAGAGACTTATATATACATTATAAAAACATCCCAAGTGTTATTAACTTATAAAAGTAAATGTTTAACAGAAGTTGGCAAGGAAAATCCTGGTTGTTTTTGACTCACAGGCAAGGAAAATCCTGGTGATTGTGTACAAAAGCTTGCAAAGATTTTAAGGACCAATGTAATAATAACGCGCTCATTGTTATTTTGAGCAATAACTCGCTAATTTGTTAATTATGTATATAAAAAATGTGCCTCTCCGGTTTATTTTTTATATTAATTGCTCCTTCTAACATAACATTATATATATAACGAGCCCAGCTAATTCGTTTATTTGAAGGAAGTGCAAATGGGCTGGGATTTCTTAGATAATATAAATGGGCCGCGTTGACGTGAAATTATTTCTTCACCCAGCCCAGCAAATGGACTGTACATTCTAGAAAACATGGGTTAAATACATGCCACATTTTTGTAGGCTGACATGTGGGCCAATAGGTCGAAGCCTACGCAGGGCGTTGTCAACTTGGTCGGCATGCACCTTCAATCTCTCGTCTTCTTCCTCCAGCGTCGCCGGGACCGCCTGGTCCGGCCTCCGGCGGCTAGCGGTTCTGCTTAGCACGCATCGCTGCGAAGCGCTACCCCACCGCCGGCCAGGCTATCCCTCCACCCCTCCACACCTCCTGTTATTCTCCACCGACTGCAGCCCCACGCCGCACCAGAACCAGTTATAACCCTTCTCCTCCACTCAATCTGCGACTCCACTGCCGCGTCTTCCCATCTCCGAGTCGTTCCCGTCCGGGGCCTCGCCGTCGTCCACCGCCTCGCTGCGCTCGGTGTGGCGTGGTCAACAAACGAGAGTCATCGGAAGAGGGACTGTACGTGGAGAGCCTGACGGCTGGGACCCACGAGGTCCATGGTCGCACGCAAGGAAAGTTCCTCCTTATTAAGCTGAAAAAAATGTTTCCTTCCCCTGACAGCTGGGACCCACCGGCTGTATCTTCGCACGGAAGGAAGTGCCTCCTTGTTATGCGAAAAAATTATTCCTCCCGTTGACAGCTGGGACCCATCAGATTGGTGGCTGACTTGTGGGCCAACTAAGCGGACGTGTACGTAGGGCTTTGTCAACTTAATCAACAAATGATTCTAGTAGCTGGACCGTTGGATGTTAATCCAACAGCCGTGCTCCTTCTTTAACCTCTGTTCTTGCTCCTGTCTCCCGTGGGCGGCATCGCGGCTGTGCTGCCGCGCACCCGAACCAGTCAAGTTTCCCACTCCTCTCCATCTGCGACTCCACTGCATCGTCTTCCCCATCTCCGGGTCGTTCCAGTCTGGGGCCTCGCCGTCGTCCACCGGCCTTTGGTGCGCTCGGCACGGTGTGGTCAACGTGGTCAACAACCGAGAGTCATCGGAAGATGACTATACGTGAGAGGCTGACAGTGGGGACGCACCACGCCCATGGACGCATGCATGCAACGGAACATGGCATGGTTAACATGGTCAAGGAACGACTTCCATCGGAAGTGTCCTGTACGTGGAGAGGCTGACAGCTGGGTCCACAACCGCAGCAAGTAAGTGCCTCCTTATTACGCGGAAAATAATGATTCCTCCACCTAACAGCAGGGACCCATCGGATGGGCCACCGTATTTTGCACAAAAAAATGTTTCCCCCCTGACTGCTGGGACCCACCGGATGGGTCACCGTATTTCGTGAAAAAAACGTTCCCCCCGCTGTCAGCTCGGACCCACCGGAAGTGCCTCCTTATTACGCACAAAAATGAATACTCCCCCTGCTAGTTGGGACCCACCTTGGTGGGTGGCTGACTTGTGGGCCTACTAAGTTGACCGGAACGGAGTGCTTTGTCAACTTAGTCAATATGAACGATTCTAGCTCCAGTGACCGTACGATGTCCATCCAACGGCCGTAGTGCTTCTTCAACCTCTGGTCTTCTTGCTCCAGCCGCCCAAAGCAGCACCGGTCGTGCCGCATGCTCCAGCCTCCCGTGGCTGGCTGTGCTGCCGCGGAGGCCTCACCGCCCCTACTATTCCCACCGCTGGCCAGGCCCTGCGGCGACGGCAGCCTCACACCGCAGCCGAACTAGTGAACCCTCGTACTCCTCTCCGCGCGGGCTTCCACTGCCGCGTCTTCCCCGGCTCCGCGTCGTCCCCTTCCTAGGCCTCGCCGTCGTCCACCGCCCTGGTGCTCTCAGCGCGGCGTGGTCAACATGGTCAAGGAACGACTTCCATCGGAAGAGTACTGTACGTGGAGAGGCTGACAGCTGGGTCCACGGCCCGCAGCAAGGAAGTGCCTCCTTATTACGCGCAAAATAATTATTCCTCCACCTGACAGCGGGGACCCACCGGACAGGCCACCGTATTTCGCGAAAAAAAGTTTCCCCTTGACTGCTGGGTCCCACCAGCTACATCTTCGCCTGCAAGGAAGTGTGTCCGGGCAAAAAATAACGATTCGCCCCCCTGACTGTCGGGACCCGCCAGCTACATCTTCGCACGCAAGGAAGTGCCTGACAGTCGGGACCCACCTGATCGAAGCATACGTAGCGTTGTCATTCTGGTCGGGAACGTGTACGTACATGCTGGTCGATGTAGAGGCGCGCACATGTCGTAGTAGAGGCGCGCACGTAGCATGTACACGTACGTACAGCGGCCAGTGTGCAAGAAAGAAAAATACGGCCACGTACGTACATACGGGCAGGGTCTCGAACGCCTACTCGCGCATACGTACGGCCAGGGCTCGTGTACATGGCTTGGTCGGAACGGAGAAACAGCGTCGTCGTGTTCATGGGGAGCCAACCGGCTGGGTCGGAACGGAATGCGTCGTCGTGTTCATCAGGAGGGCTTGGATGGAACAGCTGATGGAAACGAGGCCTGGTGTGCCGCAGAACGGAGGAAACGGCCTAGTGTTCGACCGGCCACGTTCGAAACGGGATCCTGTTCATCGGGAGCGGTCTGGCGTACCGCAAAACGGAGGAAACGAACCTCCTACGGTCGAAACGGGGGTCCTGTTGATTGGGAGGGGTGTGGCGTACCGCAAAACAGAGGAAACGGACTTGTGTTGGAGCGCTACGGTCGAAACGGGGGTCCTGTTCATCGGGAGGGGTGTGGCGTACTGCAAAACGGAACTCCACGGGATACTGTTCATCTCCACCGTTGACCCCCTCCAGCCTCCATGGGCTACTGTTCATCCACCGTCGACCTCCTCCAGCCTACACCTGCGACTATTCATCCACGGGCTCCTGTTCATCCAGCCTCCACCGCGCGCTACTCCACCGGCTACTGTTCAACCAGCCCCCTCCACGGGCTCCTGTTCAACCACCCCTCCATGGGCTACCGTTCATCTAGCCCTCCACCGTCTAGTATTCATCCAGCCCTCCACGGGGTGGTCCTGTTCATCCAGCCCTCCACGGGGTCTTGTTCATCCAGCCCCAACTGGCTCGATCGATCGGGGTCCTGTTCATCCAGAGGCAACACCATGGGGATCCTGTTCATCCACCCCCACCGGGAACTGTTCATCCAAACCCCCCCAGCAACGCTCATTGTTCATCCAGAGGCAGCATCGATCGGCTTCAATTAGCAGCAGTAGCGAAGGAATCGCTCGCTCGGGTTCAGTTAACAGCCATCGATCGATCGCTTGGGTTCAGTAACGCGTAGCCTGCAGTGCAATCGCTCGGGTTCAGTTAGAGCCCAACGCCTCACTCGGGTTCAGATAGAGCCCAACGCCTCGCACCCACGCGCGTGCGTGTACGAGAGAAACGCGCACCGCTCGGCCCCGACCACCTACCGTAACTAGGAACACCCCGATATTTTCCTCGCCCTCGCTTCTACCACGGTTTTTTTCGTCATGGACGGCCCAAAGAATGTCATGCAGCTGTGTCTCCGGCCCGCCCAGGACGAAAAGCCCATTTTCTGTCATGATTTTTTGTCATAGAAGTAGGACCCCACCACATCTATGATGATACCGGGTTTTGTCACAATTATCGTCATAGAAGTGTCATAAGTATGACAGATTTTTTTTTCATTCGGCCCAAAATGTCACAGATGTGTCTTTTTTTGTAGTGCATTTATTTGCTCGGGCGAATTCCACCGAGCAGAGGGTGTTTAACGGTTCATTCAAATTTTGGGAGAACGAGCATCCATGTCTACCTTACCAAGTCGATTCGAATCAAATTTTGAAATATTAGCTTTCCACTTCTTTTTTAGATGGAGAGATGATGCTCGGGAGTAATATGTTTTTACATGCTCGTTGCTAGCAATTTACTATATGACATATAGTTGACCCACTCAAAAACGGGTATCAAGCCCAAAATGAAATATCTCAATTCAATGAAATAGCTCATTAACCAGGTCAAAATAGTGAACTAAATCCAAAATTGAACACCTCAATCGAGCAGCATGTTGTACAGTATTATAGTACTCCATGAACATGTTGAAAGTCAAATTAATGAACTTGTTTGATATACGCATATATCCGTTCATGTGTGGATTGTAGACAACATGTTCTCCAATTTAAATATTTGAATGCAAGTTTGTATCGAAACATGGTTTGTATCAGTCTTTGATGCATAAAACGCGACGTCCCCCTCTCCCGGACTCCTGCTCTCTCTCTCTCTCTCTCTCGCCGACAATCTTCAATTTTGTCGCACGCATCCAACACACAAACCTTGTTGGTCCCTCTTCCTCTCTCTCCATCTCTCTCTCTCTCTTTGTGCGTGTGTGTGTGGGGGGGTCTTTCTAGTTCGCATGCATATATAATCCATCTATAGGTCTCTCTCGCACACTATGTATGATTCTCTAGTTCAAGCTAAATATCTTGGGTGCACTCATCGTAAGCACACAAATTCCTTGGCTCGTTGCCCGTAACTCTCTCATGCACCACTCTGTCGTCTCGGAGCTCTTCCCTCTCTCTCTCTCTCAAACTCTCCATCTACCTGGGTCACACATACACTTGCATATCTCACTCGCACTCGATAGACCCATCTAAAACTCTATCTCTCTCCCTCGTTCTCTCTCCATCGTTCTCTCTCCATCGTTCTCTCTCCATCTCACACGCACACACACACACAATCTCATGCCTAGCCAAGTATGATGGTCTCTCACTCAATTGTAGGCACACGTAGTCCCCCCTATATGTATATGACTAGCTAGTCTTAGTCTCCATCACAAACATGCGCATGGTCTATCTTGATTTCTCTCGGGGCATCTTTCTATCGCGCACGCACCTCCCTCGATCTCCCACCCATATAGTCCCCTCATGATCTCGAGGGGATCTCTCTATCACAAACACACCCTCTCTCCCTCCCCATGTGTCCATGTTCTCCATGTGTCCCTCTCGACCTTTGTTCCTTGTTGGCCAGACCTCTATTGGACATGTGCTATAGGGGTGTCTCTCTCCATTGCAAACAATCACGCACTAGCTATCTTCGTGTATCTCCTCACCTCGCTTTTCTATCTCGGAGATGCATGCGTGATATGTTTGCATAAGAAACGAAAAACACACTCTCTCTAATTATTGTTTGTTGTCCCTTTCTCTTTCACACACATAATCTTTTTGCACACTCACTCATTCTCCTTCACACGCACTTGATCTCTCTCGACTTAGGCACTCTCTTCGGTCCATAGCATATAGATTTATTGAAAAGTCAAACATCACAAAGTTTGACCATGTACGTGGAAAAAACATTTACATATAGAATGGCAAACATATACCATTAGATTCATCATGAGATGTAGTTTCTTATGATGTATCTTTAGTATTGTAGATATAAATAACATTTGCGTAAACCTGATCAAAGTTTCCAAAGTTCGACTTCTAAAAAATTACATGCACTGCATTATCGAGCGGATGGAATATCTCTTTCCCCCTCTCAGCTATCTGACGCACCACTCAGTCTTATCGGGGCTCCTCTATCTCTCTCAAACTTTATATCTCCCTGGTTCACACATACACATGTCTCGCTCGCGCTACATATAGACCCATCCAACACTCTCTGCCCTTGTTCTCTCTCTATGTGACACGCACCCCCCTAAGTACCATAATCCCTCACTCCATCATAGGCGCACGCACTCCCCCCCTAAGTATGATTATCTCTCACTAGCCATCAGGAACACACGTATTGTCTCCTTCCATCCATACATCTATCTTGATATCTCTCGGGGTATCTTCTGTCGTGCACACACCTTGTCACTCGATCTCCCACCCATGTAGTCCCATCACGATCTCTCGGGGATCTCTCTATGACAAACATACACTCTCTCCTCCCCATGTTTGCATTTTCTCCGTACGTCTCTCTCGACCTCTCTCCCTTGTTTGTCAGACCCCTCTTGGCCACGTGCTAGGGGTCTTTCTCTCTCGGTTGCAAACAACCACACACTATCTCCTCACCTTGCTTCTGTTGTCGAAGATGCATGTGTGATATGTTTGCATAAGACACACACGCCTTTTCTCTACTTTTATCATGTGTTGTCCATGTCTCTTTCACACACGCACACACACTTTTTTCACTCACTCTTTCTATTTCACACACACACACACTCTCTCTCTCTCTCTCTCTCTAGTTAGGGACTCTCTCACGTCCATAAGCATATGGATGTTTTGAAAAGTCAAACCTTAGAAAAGTTTGACCAGGTATATGTGGAGAAAAACATTTACATCTGGAACGATCATTAGATTCTTCACAACATGTACTAACTTCATACTATCATTTATCTTTGGCTAGATATAAGTAATTTCTTTATAAACTTGGTCAGAATTTCAAAAGTTTGACTTTAAAAAAAATGTTGGCACTACATTATCGAACGGAGGGAGTAGCTCTTTCTCTCTCTGCTATCTCTCACAGGTCTCTCCTCTCACTCGAACTCCCTATACCGATGGATTATACACTCACAGTATAGCTCCGTATATTGTTTAGTTGACTGGTCAACTAGTCCACATGCTGCCTTGTCAGCTCATGTTCTCTATCTTCGCGTGCTGGCCCATGTGGCAGTGGGTGAAAATAAGTAAACTAGAGGCCCACCTGACACGCGGTGAAGTAAACAAAGTTGAAACCACTCGGGGTAGCACCCCGCACGCTAGTAAATTGAGGGCGTATTGAGGACACACTTCTTCCGCGTGAAGGACGCACTCGCGCACAATTCACCACTGCGCGGTGGCATGCACAGAAGGACGCACTCGCGCACACCCAGCAGGCCAGCACACAACACACACCAGCACACATGTACACCGGCGTCGCCGCCGGTTGAGATGCACGATGAGGCAGCCAACAAGCGGAGGCGGCTCGAGCCAAAACCGCATCCGGCGAGCCTGGACTTCATCAGCAGCCTCCCCGACGACATGCTTCTCGTCATCATCGGCCTCCTCCCCACCAAATCTGCCGTGCGGACCGCCCTGCTCTCCCGGCGGTGGCGCCCCCTCTGGCGCCGCGTCCCCCTCAACCTCACCGTCGACAGCTGCCTCTGCGACGGGGATTGCAAACGCATGGCCGCAGTCTCCAAGATCCTTTCACTCCACCCTGGGCCAGCCAGACGCCTTGACATCTGCATGTTCAGTACCAACTACAAGGTCCAAGCCAGGTTCGACGAGTGGTTTTTATCCCCTGCCCTAGATCAGCTCGAGGAGCTCAGCTTTGAAGCTGGATGATGTCGCTCTCTGTCGCCGTCCGCGCTCCGCCTCACGCCAACGCTGCGCTGCTTGATGTCTACTACACAACCTTCTTGTAGACGTTGTTGGGCCTCCAAGTGCAAAGGTTTGTAGGACAGTAGCAAATTTCCCTCAAGTGGATGACCTAAGGTTTATCAATCCGTGGGAGCGTAGGATGAAGATGGTCTCTCTCAAACAACCCTGCAACCAGATAACAAAGAGTCTCTTGTGTCCCCAACACACCTAATACAATGGTAAATTGTATAGGTGCACTAGTTCGGCGAAGAGATGGTGATACATGTGCAATATGGATGGTAGATATAGGTTTTTGTAATATGAAAATATAAAAACAGCAAGGTAACTAATGATAAAAGTGAGCGTAAACGGTATTGCAATGCTAGGAAACAAGGCCTAGGGTTCATACTTTCACTAGTGCAAGTTCTCTCAACAATAATAACATAATTGGATCATATAACTATCCCTCAACATGCAACAAAGAGTCACTCCAAAGTCACTAATAGCGGAGAACAAACGAAGAGATTATGGTAGGGTACGAAACCACCTCAAAGTTATTCTTTCGGATCGATCTATTCAAGAGTTCGTACTAGAATAACACCTTAAGACACAAATCAACCAAAACCCTAATGTCACCTAGATACTCCAATGTCACCTCAAGTATCCGTGGGTATGATTATACGATATGCACCACACAATCTCAGATTCATCTATTCAACCAACAGAAAGTACTTCAAAGAGCGCCCCAAAGTTTCTACCGGAGAGTCAAGACAAAAACGTGTGCCAACCCCTATGCATAGGTTCATGGGCGGAACCCGCAAGTTGATCACCAAAACATACATCAAGTGGATCAATAGAATACCCCATTGTCACCACGGGTATCCCACGCAAGACATACATCAAGTGTTCTCAAATCCTTAAAGACTCAATCCGATAAGATAACTTCAAAGGGAAAAATCAATCCATTACAAGAGAGTAGAGGGGGAGAAACATCATAAGATCCAACCATAATAGCAAAGCTCGCAAAGTCCGCCGAAGAATACGGCCTTAGCATCCCAGACAAAAGCCACCACAACAGTAGGTGGCTCCCTCAATATGATGGCAAGGCTTTGGAGCCCACACCACCATCCAATAAGCCGGTAGGCCAACCACAGTTCGGTCCGGGCAAAGCAGCAGCCCCAGCAGAGCACCATGCCAACCCATTCGTCCGTCCAAGCAAGAATAAAGAAGCTCAGGGGAACACTCGCGACATCCAACAAGACCCGGAGGGTAGAACAGGACACACAAAATCGACACACAGACCGCGGAGACAAGCCCCGGCCAGTAATAACGGTTATCTATTCGGACACAACAGACCCGAGCACGCTCGGGCCGAAAACCGTAAGTGGAGTCCGCTGGAGGTGCTTCACAGTGTGGCCCAACATAGAGGAGCCGCACACCCTCTTTGCTTCACCAACGAGGTAATGGAGCATGAATTTCCAGACGGGTTTAAACCCATCAACATCGAATCATACGATGGAACAACAGATCCCGCAGTATGGATTGAGGACTTCCTCCTCCTCCGTAGTATGGATTAAATACCTGCCTGTCAAGCTTAAGGGGCCAGCACGGTACTGGCTAAACAGTTTGCCAGAAAATTCTATTGGCAGCTGGGAAGATCTGGAAGACGCCTTCCGTGACAACTTCCAAGGAACATATGTCCGGCCACAAGATGCCGATGACTTAAGTCATATTGTCCAACAGCCCGGCGAGTCAGCCAGGGAGCTCTGGACTAGGTTCCTAGTCAAAAAGAATCAAATCGTCGACTGTCCAGATGCGGAAGCCCTCGCGGCCTTCAAACATAGCGTCCGGGATGAATGGCTAGCACGTCACCTCGGCCAGGAAGGACCTAAATCCATGACATCCCTTACCGCTCTAATGACTCGCTTTTGTGCGGGAGAAGACAACTGGCTCGCTCGCAAAAGCAACAATGCCAGCGACCCGGGCACTTCCGAAATCCGAGACGGCAACGGCAAGCCACGACTGAAAGAGCATAACAGTCGCAGCAATAACAAAAGATTGCGTGACACAGCGGTCAACGCTGGATTTCACAATCCGAAACCCGGTCAACGGAAGAAGCCATTTAAGGCCAAACAGGACGGACCATCCGCCCTTGACAGGATATTGGACCGACCCTGTCAGATTCACGGCCACCCTGATAAGCCAGCTAATCATACCAATAGAAACTGTTGGGTCTTCAAGTAGGCAGGCAAGCTTAATGCCGAATACAAAGGGAGAAGGCCACCAAGCGATAAAGACGATGGCAAGGCTCGCCAGCCGAACACCGGGGGCCAGAAGCAGTTTCCCTCCGACGTTCGACCACTACCGGAGCGGAAATAGCTGTTCGGCTTCCGCCACCCACCCACTATGATGCAGGATTTACACCACGCGTACATCACTACACGCTCAAGATACCATGGGCATCGGCGGAAGCACAATACGGACAACCCTGCAAGCATTCCCGTAACGCTTTTTATCCATTTTCTTTATTTTTCTTTATTATAAACAGGTGACCGACAGGACTGCATATACAACGGACTTTGTCGGAGTTCGGATCCGCACACTCACCTAAGGGGCTACTTCAGTTAAGGACTCCCCTCCCAGAGGACGGGCGGCACAGACGTGCGACAGGAGGTCCAAAATAGCTTTTTGTAGACCGCACTCTTTATTCTGAGCCTGTACTATGCGTTTTTCCTCCGTTCCCGACCCCGAGCATGTCAAATAGCCGGGTTGTGGTTTTTCTCTTCTTTTTATATATATGAATTTATCATTGGCTTATTGCTCCACTTCCAGTAAACTTCATCCGAACTAATCTTCTATACTCTTTTTACAATGAGTACGGCCGTAACGGCGGTGTTACAAGACGCACCTCGGCATAACCTGCCAGGGGCTCGGTATGGGAACAAATGAGTCGCCAATAAAAGTCCGAACAGCTCTATAGCGTACTTCGGCGTCGCAAGTCTGGCCTTATATGCATCAACTCCGAATCATTGTCTTTGGTCAATAGTTGGGTTGCCCGGCTCCTGTGCTTGCTACCCTACGTTCCGTTCTATCGGCTAGGGTAGTAAAGGGAGAACTACTGCGATTGTGCCCTGGCTTTGTGTAATGCCCGGATAATTAGGCTACAGTGATCCCATGCTAATGATGCCACGTCACCTCGGTTACTGTTACTAATCTCTCGTTAGTTCGAAACCGGTTCGAACTCAAATTCAAAATCAAGCAAACAATAAAAGTTTTCAAATATTAAAACAAAAATGTTCGGGGGGATTCAAATAAATCATGGATAATTATGATGGAGAAAACCACACTTATATAAAATCTTTAAATACTCTAAAATGAATAAAACAGTAGTCAAAACAATTATTGAAATGCCTTTTATAATTAATAAAATGTTAAACTATTCTAGTTAGGTGTTAAACTTTTTATCACAGTGGGTTTAGTGGTAGTACTAATTTAGGGATCATTTTGTACTTTACAAAACTAAAATAAAATGAGGAACAAAATAAAACAGAAAAGAAATAAGATACAAAAAAACAAAAGGAAACTAAAATCCAAAAAAAAAGACAAAAGGCCCCCCTGGCCAACTGGGCCAACGGCCCAGCCGGCCAGCCCACTGGCCCAACCGGCCCCTCACCCCTGCTTAACCCCCCGACCCCAAACCCTAACCTATCCCCATCTCCCCCAGATCCCCCACGATCCCCCCCACTCTCTCCCTCCCCACTCGCTTGGATCGGGGAGGAGCCCAATCCCGTGCCTCCGCCGCAGGCGCCCCTCCCCGGCCCGGCCCCAGCCGCGCCGCCCAAAGCCACCGCCCGCCTCTCCGACTCCTCCCGCACGCCCCGGCCCCACCTGCTCGTCGTCGCCGTGCACCACCACCGCCGCCGTCCTCTTCGTCACCGAACCGCCGCCGTACTCGTCGCGCTTGACGCCTTGTCCGCCGTCGCCCGAAGGCCTCCCCATCGACGGACGACCCCGCCGCCGCTGCTCGTCAACGCTGCCTCGACGCCGCCGCCCGGTGCCGCCTCGGGTCGCCTGCCCCTACGCCGACGCGACCTCGCCACGACGTCGCCGACCGCCTCCCCGGCCCCACCCGAGCCCACTGCCGCTCCCCTACGCTCCGTTGTGAGCGCCGCCCGTTTCCCCCTTCTCCCTTCTCCCCGTCGTCGTCGGGCGCGCCCTGGCCGCGCCCGGCTCGCCCCTCTGTCGTCCGCGTCTCACGTCGCCGTTGCTCGCACTGCGAGCACGCCTCGCCGCCGGCGTCAGCCTCCGCATGGCCTTGCCCCCCTCCTACGGCTGCCCCCACGACGCTTGGCCCTGCAGCCGTTCCTGCCGGCTGCCGGCGCCCCGACGCGCCTCGCCTCGCCTCGCACCGGGGCAGGTTCGGCCTCCGCCCGGGGCAGCGCTCGTTAGCCGTGCCCGCTCCAGTGGCCTTTGTGCCACTGGCAGCTGGGGCCCCTCCCAAAAAAAAGGGAAGTGTAAAAATATATATTAATAAGAATAATTAATTAGTTAAACACTTAATTAACTTAAGTAATCTTGTTTAATTAAATTAATTAATTAGATAGCCTAGCTAATTAGCTAATTAACCTAATGTGACAATGACATGTGGGTCCACTTTAACCCTATTGACCAGTCAACAGTTGACTGGTCAACTGCTGACTGGACCTCCCCTGGCCCACTTGTCATCCTCTGTGTACACTTCTGTGTACACAGAACTGGGTGCCCATAGCAATTTAATATTTATTTTCAAATTATAATAAATTCAGAAGATTGTTTAAATCTTTGAAAAATCATAGTAAATTAACCGTAACTCGGATCGAAAAACTTTGTACATGAAAGTTGCTCAGAACGACGAGACGAATCCGAATACACAGTCCGTTCGTCCACCACACCTCCCTAACTTATCGAACTAGCAACTTTCCCCCTCCGGTCCGTCTGTCCGAAAACGCGAAACATCGGGATTACTTCCCGGATGTCCCCCCCTTCGCCGGTACCACCTACTGTCGCGTTAGGACACACCTAGCACCCCTCATTGTCATGTCACGCATCGTCATGCTTATGTTTGCATTGTATTTACTGTTTCTTTCCCCCCTTCTCTCCGGTAGACTACGAGACCGACACTGCTGCTGCCCAGTTCTACTACGGAGTCGACGACCCCTCCTACTTGCCAGAGCAACCAGGCAAGCCCCCCCCCCTTGATCACCAGATATCGCCTATTCTTCTCTATACTGCTTGCATTAGAGTAGTGTAGCATGTTACTGCTTTTCGATATCCTATCCTGATGCATAGCCTATCCTTGCTACTACTGTTGTTACCTTTACCTGCAATCCTACATGCTTAGTATAGGATGCTAGTTTTCCATCAGTGGCCCTACATTCTTGTCCGTCTGCTGTGCTGTACTATCGGGCCGTGATCACCTGGGCGGTGATCACGGGTATATACTTATATACTATATACATGACACATGTGGTGACTAAAGTCGGGTCGGCTCGGTGAGTACCCGCAAGTGATTCTGATGAGGGGGCTGAAAGGACAGGTGGCTCCACCCCAGTAGAGGTGGGCCTGGGTTCCTGACGGCCCCCGATTGTTACTTGTGGCGGAGCAACAGGGCAGGTTGAGACCGCCTAGGTGAGAGGTGGGCCTGGCCCTGGTCGGCGTTCGCGGATACTTAACACGCTTAACGAGATCTTGGTATTTGATCTGAGTCTGGTCATTTGGTCTATACGCACTAACCATCTACGCGGGAGTAGTTATGGGTATCCCGGCGTCGTGGTATCAGCCGAAGCCTTCGTGACGTCAGCGACTGAGTGGCGCGCGCCGGATTGGACTGGAACGCCACTAGGCTAGGTCTGCTTCCGGCCGCGTACGCAACGTGCAGGTGTGCATAGGGCGATGGGCCCAGACCCCTGCGCGCATAGGGTTAGACCGGCGTGCTGACCTCTCTGTTGTGCTTAGGTGGGGCTGCGACGCGTTGATCTTACGAGGCCGGGCATGACCCAGAAAAGTGTGTCCGGCCAAATGGGATCGAGCGTGTTGGGTTATGTGGTGCACCCCTGCAGGGAAGTTTATCTATTCGAATAGCCGTGTCCCTCGGTAAAAGGACGACCCGGAGTTGTACCTTGACCTTATGACAACTAGAACTGGATACTGAATAAAATACACCCTTCCAAGTGCCAGATACAACCCGGTGATCGCTCTCTAACAGGGCGACGAGGAGGGGATCGCCGGGTAGGATTATGCTATGCGATGCTACTTGGAGGACTTCAATCTACTCTCTTCTACATGCTGCAAGATGGAGATGTCCAGAAGCGTAGTCTTCGACAGGACTAGCTATCCCCCTTTTATTCTGGCATTCTGCAGTTCAGTCCACTGATATGGCCCTTTACACATATACCCATGCATATGTAGTGTAGCTCCTTGCTTGCGAGTACTTTGGATGAGTACTCACGGTTGCTTTTCTCCCTCTTTTCCCTTTTTCTATACCGGATTGTCGCAACCAGATGCTAGAGTCCAGGAGCTAGAGATCCCGAGGATGATGCTACATGGAGTTCGGCTTCGAGGAGTAGTTGGGAGGTCCCAGGCAGGAGGCCTTGCCTTTTCGATCGTTGCTACTTTTGTGCTAGCCTTCTTAAGGCAAATCTGTTTAACTTATATCTGTACTCAGATATTGTTGCTTCCGCTGACTCGTCTATGATCGAGCACTTGTATTCGAGCCCTCGAGGCCCCTGGCTTGTATTATAATGCTCGTATGACTTATTTATGTTTTAGAGTTGTGTTGTGATATCTTCCCGTGAGTCCCTGATCTTGATCGTACACATTTGCGTGCATGATTAGTGTACGGTCAAATCAGGGGCGTCACACTTTGACCGGATGAGCACCTCAGTAGAGAAAGCCGAAAACTGACTGTCATGATGCGGCGAGAGCTGGTCAACCACTTGACGACTTATTCGAATCTTTAGCGATTCTCCGTGTCACACGAAGGATCTTTTTCAGATCAAAACATGTAAGGCATAATATTACGATATGCCGCATATGTACCAGGGGCTATGTCGTAGCCCCACCATAAAACTCCTATGGCTAAGTGAAAGTGTTAACGCCCTATAGTCCGATTTCCTGGTTCGCCGCATTATCACCTCCTTTATGGACCAAGACGTTGGATAAAGAGTGATTCAATGCTTTTCCGAACACCCTCGTATTTCCTACGAGGGGGCTGAAGCTGGAAAACTTTCAAATTACATTAAAACGGCCGCACAGGAGGAATACAAGCTTTCGAGCAAAAAAATAGATTAACTATAAAGTTGTCTGTTACAACCCTTGTACACATCACTCGAATATTATGTCTTTCAAGCACTGACCCTCTATCAAGCGGGTGGCCTCTAGGACATATCCAAAATAATGCTCCGGTTCCAGACGGTCCTTGCCTTCGGGTGGACTCTTCGTCGCAATATTAATGGCCTTCATCTTCCCCCAGAATGTCTTGACTCGGGCGAAGGCCATCCGTGCACCTTCAATGCACGCCGACCGCTTCACAGCGTCGATACGCGGCACCGCGTCAGCAAGCCGCCGCACCAGGCCGAAGTAACTACTCGGAACAAGTTTAGTCGGCCACAAACGGACTACGACGTTCTTCATGGAAGCGCTGGATATCCTATGTAGCTCGGCCCACTGGGACATCTGTTCATTCAGCAACAGAGGGCGCTTCGACGCACCGAATTGCGACCAGAAAAGCTTCTCCGTTGCATACCCCTCTTGCGCCTGATAAAACATCGCCACATCAGAAGAACTCTTCGGCAAGTCTAAAAAATTGTCCGAAGAACTCCATACTTGGTTAAGCTGAGCATAGTTCGGATCGCCGAACTTAGCCTGTAGCAAAAAGGGCTTGCCAGCCACAATCTCCCCAGCTTGCCGGATCTCCTCATGGGTTGCTCTGGATTCAGACCACGCTTCTCTCGCCTCTCGTAAGGCCTTGTCAAGTTCAGCCGTTTTGGCTTCATTTTCCTTCTCAAGAAGCTTACAGCGGCCAACCGCATTCTCTAACTCGCGCGCCATGGTGGACATGGCCTCCTTGTCCTGGCGCCGCGCGGCTTGTTCGGCCTTCAAGTCAGCCAATGCCTTTTCGGGAGCCGCATTACTAAACCGGGCCTGCTCCTTGGCCCGGGCAAGCTCCGCCCGAAGGGCTTCCATGGCGGCAACACCATCTGCATTGATGCACATTTTATGTCAAACTCTCTTCAGAGTCAGGCTTACATTATAAGCACATTGGTGTAAGGAATGCTCGAAATATATACCTTGCGAGTCGTCAAGACGCCTGGTGATCAAAGCAATGTTATCCTCCGCAATATCCAGCTTTCGCTGCAGTTCGATTACCTCCGAATTTCGGGCAGTGGCAGGAGGGGAGACAGCCTGCATTCCAAATTAAACCAAGGTTAGTACCTGAAAATATCTTTTCGATCCTCCGATCACTTCCTTTGGAAGGCGATCCGAGTCTCAGGGGCTACTGCATACACAACAGCTGCATTCTATCAATATTATTCAATTGGCAGCATTACATCACAAACCTCAAAACCTCTCAGAAGGCTCGTAAAGGCCTCGTTCAACCCGCTCTTCGCGGATACAACTTTTTCGACCACCGTAACCATTAAGGCATGGTGCTTATCTGAAACGGACGCTCGTTGCAGCATGTCCGTCAGCGTCTCCGGCACTCCTGGGTCTTCGGACACCGCTGCCGGAGCACGACATTCCTTTGAAGGAATCTGCTTACCCGCCTCCAGCATTGTCTCTAGCTGTAACCCCTACAGTTCGGGGCCATCATCCTTGATCCCCGAACCCTGAGGGACAGAGGCACCACCTTCGGGTAGCTCCTTCCTCGTTTCCTGCGCTACTTGCCGGTTGGGAGGAGCCCTCCGGGACGACACCTCGAGATCATCCGCCCTGTTAGGCGAAGAGGCCGGAGAAGGCATGTCACTCTCCATCATTTCCGGAAGAAGGTCTCCCGAGGAGGAGGACGATTGAGAAACACCAGGCGTTAACCTGCGAGGATGCACATATGTCGGAGGGTTATTTCAGTAATAAGAAAGGAATGAAGTATGGTTAAAGTACCCCGCTTCACTTACGGCCTGGCCAGAGGTTCGTCCTCATCACCAAGCTCTACATCAACATCGCTTGCCCGGTTCAAGCCGACCGACGATGGCATTTTTCCTTTCTTGGAAGGTTTCCCCTCCTGGCCTCCAGAAGCAGCCCGCTTTTTGCCGTGGCAGGCATCTCCTTTGGGCTCCCCGCTCTTGCCCCTCTCTGTAGACACCAGGTATGGTGTCGGGATCAACATTCGCGTCAGTAGGGCAGACGCAGGGTCTTCAGGAAGGGGCGCCGGACACCAGATTAACAACGCTTTCTTTATCCAGTCCTGTATAAGGGCATGTTGTTTAGTGTCTTGTCAAGAGATGCTTGAATGAAAGGTGTGCGGGGATTGAATACTTACCGGAGTATCCAGATGATTGCAGTCGAGGCCGACGTCTTCGGTGGTGTCCGGCCATTGCTCTCGCTCCCCGAAATATAACTTCCACATTCCTTCGTGTGTAGTACCGAAGAAGTGCTGAACAGTCTGCCGCCCTTCTGGATTGAACTCCCACATACGGAGAGGCCGCTGTTGACATGGCAGGATCCGGCGGACCAGCATTACTTGAACACGTTCACAAGAT
The DNA here is from genome assembly GCF_018294505.1 of Triticum aestivum. NCBI lineage: Eukaryota > Viridiplantae > Streptophyta > Magnoliopsida > Poales > Poaceae > Triticum > Triticum aestivum. The sequence continues at coordinate 338,735,794 of NC_057805.1, forward strand.
CGATGCCCTTCTTGGTAAGGCTTCGGATGCGACCTTGCAGAGTCTACACCTCATTAGCGGATCCCCAGTCCAACCCCTTGTTGATCCATGAAGCAAGATGAGTCGAAGGGCCGGGTCGGAACGCAGGCGTAGCCGCCCACTTGGAGCCCCGCGGGTCGTTAACATAAAACCACCTCTGCTGCCATAGTTCGGAAGACTCGGCGAAGGATCGTTCAAACCAAACCGCGTTGGCAAGCTTGTTTATTACAACGCTGCCGCACTCTGCCTGCTCCCCCTCTATCACCCGCGGCCTCACATCAAAAGTCTTGAGCCACAAAGCAAAGTGCGGAGAAGTCCAAAGGAAGGTCTCACACGTGACGATAAATGTCGAGATGAGGAGAACAGAGTCCGGGGCCAGATCGTGAAAATCTAGCCTATAGTAGAACATGAGCCCCCGGACGAAGGGGTTAAGCGCGAACCCTAACCCATGGAGGAAGTGGGACACAAATACTACCCTCTTGCCGGATTTGGGGGTGGGAATAATCTGCCCCTCGGCAGGAAGCCGATGGAGGATTTCTGGGGTCGGGTACCTAGCTACGCGGAGCTTCGCAATATCCTCCTCCGTGACGGAAGAGGCCACCCACCGGCCTGAACAGCTGGACCCGAACATGATTGGGGCTGGTGGTGATTAGGACCCGAGGGCTAGAACTCGAGGTGGCTGGGGTTGAGGAAGAAGCAAGCACGAAAGAAAAGGACAAGTCCGGGTCCCTATATAAAGGCCCAGAATGTCGACCATCCCCTCCTGGGTCATTAAACGTACCTTTCCTCAAAGAGTTGTACCCAGGGGACGGTTGGGATACCCATACCAATATTATTGAAAATCCCGTGAACAAGACGTGCCAATAAAACCGCTTCCCGAGACGTGGGGCGATGGGCTAGCCAACGGTTGGAAATAATAACCAGGCAGGCATGATACAGTGTCATAAACAATTTTCCGCAGATTGGACTCGTGGAGTATTGTATTTTCTACAATTATATACACAGGTCCGGATACAATCATCATCTCCGAAGACTATATTGGAGTTCGGAAGAAGGGGAACCCGCCTTGCAATGCCAAAGACAAACTACGCGCCGGACTCCTCGTCATTCAAGCCAGGTTCAGGGGCTACTGAGGGAGTCCTGGACTAAGGGGTCCTTGGGCATCCGGCCTGTTATCCATGGGCCGGACTAATGGGCTGTGAAGACACGAAGGCCGAAGATTGTACCCGTGTCCGGATTGGAGTCTACTTGGCGTGGAAGGCAAGCTAGGCGGCCGATTATGAAGATTCCCTCTTATGTAACCGACCTCATGTAACCCTAGATCTCTTCGATGTCTATATAAACCGGAGAGCATAGTCCAGATAGGACAGATTCGTTACCATATACTCATAGGCTAGACTTCTAGGGTTTAGCCCTTACGATCTCGTGGTAGATCAACTCTTGTAACACTCATATTCATCGAGATCAATAAAGCAGGAAGTAGGGTATTACCTCCATAGAGAGGGCCCAAACCTGGGTAAACATCGTGTCCCCCGTCTCCTGTTACCATCGATCCTAGACTCACAGTTCGGGACCCCCTACCCGAGATCCGCCGGTTTTGACACTGACACATATCACCTCAAGAACACGAGAGAGAGATATCAAACACATAGCTACTGGTAGATACCCTCAGCCCCGAGGGTGAACTACTCCCTCCTCGTCATGGAGAGCGCCAGGATGATGAAGATGGCCACCAGTGAGGGATCCCCCCTCCGGCAGGGTGCCGGAACAGGGCCCCGATTGGTTTTTGGTGGCTACAGAGGCTTGCGGCGGCGGAACTCCCGATCTATTCTGTTCTCCGATGGTTTTAGGGTATATGGATATATATAGGCGAAAGAAGTCGGTCGGGGGAGCCATGAGGGGGCCATGAGGGTGGAGGGCGCCCCCAGGGGGGCGCGCCCCCCTGCCTCGTGCCTTCCTCGTTGCTTCCGCTATGTAAACTCCAAGTCTTCTGGATTCTTCCGTTCCAAAAATAACTCTCCCGAAGGTTTCATTCCGTTTGGACTCCATTTGATATTCCTTTTCTGCGAAACACTGAAACAAGGGAAAAAACAGAAACTGGCACTGGGCTCTAGGTCAATAGGTTAGTCCCAAAAGTAATATAAAAGTGTATAATAAAGCCCATAAACATCCAAGATGGATAATGTAATAGCATGAAACAATAAAAAATTATAGATACGTTGGAGACGTATCACTGCTCCAGCTTCAGCTCCTCCTATCTTCCCCAGATTAATGCCGCGCCCACCCTTCTTCTCCCTCAACTCAAGCAGCTCGAGCTCTTCGACGTTGTCATCTCGAAGAAGTCTATGGAGCACCTGCTCCGCAGCTATACTACGCTCGAGTACCTTCGTCTTGAGAAGAGCCACGGGTTCATTAGCCTCCACATCGCCTCGACGAATCTCCGATGGATTTATGTGTCTTGCTGGCCCCGCAACAAGACATCAATTTTGAAGAGATCACTCCAGCTGTTCCACGTTATGGTCATTGAGAATGCACCTTTCCTTGAGAGATTGCTTGTATCCGATCTAGAAGGTCCAACAAAAATCAGGGTCATTGACGCGCCGAAATTGACAGCATTGGTGTACTCGCCTGCCAAATTCTCCGAACTCTTTATTGGATCCGTAATCATTCTGGTACAACACTCATCTTCTTCTCCGTCTTCTTGAAATTCACATTTTTAAATTTCTTCTTGATGTATTTATGACCGGCTTCCAGAAAATGATTCCCGCAAGCTTGACCCAGTCTATGCGCACAGTGAAGATCTTGGCAATAAAACCTATCGGCCCCAATCTGGATCAAGTTGTTGGATTCCTTACATGCTTTCCGTGCACGGAGAAGCTACTCATCGAGGTGACACTTCTTTCTTGTTAGTAAACGGTAATCATAATGTAGCTCAATTTTTTCCGTAATTTTCCCAAATTACGATGACAAGTGTAGTGTTCAATACTGCATCTACGCACTGCACCGAAAGAACTGTTTTTAGTATTTTTTTCTCGCGTGATCACCTGCAGCTTTTTTGTTGTTGTACTACTATAGTAGCCTAGGCTAGTCATAGTGGAAAGTAACTTAGACTAGTAACTCTATGGTTACCCTAAGAGCAAGTACTACCTCCGTCTTGGTTTACTCTGTCTATTTTGTAGTATCAAAATTTGACCATAGATTTAACTGACAAAATGTTAATGCATGTCACTAAAAATTATATCGTTGGATTCGTATTTGAACATAATTTCAAATGGTATAATTTTTTGTGACATGCATTGGCATTTTCTTAGGTAAATCTATGGTCAAAATTTTACACTAAATACGAGTTAGTACAAAAGTGGGCTATAACGGCCCTCCACTATGTAGGCCAAAACATGTGCCAAATTCACTTGTGATGCATTTGGCATCGATGCCCCTCCATTGCTCACCTGGTGCCCCAATCTGGATCACCTACTTTGCTCCGGTGCCAAATTAACTCACGCAATGAAAAAACACTTGCGTGGGGACAGAGAGGACTGAGGCAATAAAAAAACACTTGTTCGGGAGAGTGAGAGGCTGGTTTAGTTGGTTTGATTGATTTGTTTATACATGTGAGTCTGTGTGCACAGCGGTGCCAACTCTCTCACATTGCGAGAGCGGTGCCAAAATCTTTTGATTTGACATCGATGCTTATTATGCGGCATACTTTTGAGAAATATGGCATCGGCCACATAGTGGAAGGCAACAAATGCCCAAGCTCTTCACGTGCTCCTAGGTAAATGAGAGGAAAGAGAAAGAGAGAGAGAGTAAAAAAATATCACTAGCCAGCCAACCCTATCGTATGAGCGATTGATATTGGTACCTGTTGATGACACGACAATCTTATGCAACCAGCTGCTCTAATATGTTCTCTTCTTTTGCAGATAAAATAAGACCTGAAAGTGAAAAATGTGTTGCACTATAACAATCTCATCGAATGCCTTGATATCCATCTTACAGAAATTGATTTGATTGACTACCGAGGTAGCACATCTGAGATTAAATTGATCAGGTTCTTTGTTCTAGAGGCAAGTGTGCTCAAGGTAATGAGGTTTGGCATTCTCTGGCGCAACAATGAATGGCGTGCTGATCACCGCAAGCGTCTAAGCCTAAATGACAAAGTTTCTGCAGAAGCTGAGTTTGTTTTTGAAACATCAAGTGGCCAGAGACTCGAAAATTTATTTGCCCATTAGTGACTTGTCAGGGCGGTGGATTTTAGTTTGTACGATAATGCTGCATCCACCTAAAGTAATGAAAGTTCTTACGTAAACTTCCTAGATTCCCTCTTCGTAGGTGCAACATTACTCCTAAAATTTGTAATATCAGTTTGAACTTGTAATATTGCCGCGCCCTATTCTTGCGTTTTCAAAATCCTGCAAATCAAAGAGGTCCTGAGTTGGTGATGATGTTGTGCCTGCCATCTTTCACCAATAGCTGTCGGATGTAGATCTGACGCATACAAGCCAAACTTCTCCAGTTTTGCAAAAATATGCCCGCACATGTTCCCTATTTACAAGAACTCCTTGTGTCTCACAATCAGCCTTATCTCCTCCCCACCACATCTAGAAGGCCATGGAAAAATCTGGCGTGATGGCCGCTGCCGGCGCCGTCCACCCCCAATATTGGTGTCCCGTGCAATGCACGGGCATCTACGCACGGGAAATTATGTCGAACACAGCTAGTTGTAAGCAGGCTTGCTCTACAGCCATGATGATAGTGACAGCAGACGGTGAGGCTGACTATGGTATGCCGAACACGGTGCCTATACTCAGGTGTCATCTCCGGCGCAGGGTCTTGTCACTTCACTGTGAGGAGCAACACGTAATAATTTGACCAACGGGTAGTACAGTGCTACGACATTGGTAGTACTACTACTAGTACTAGCACCACCGTCTGGATTTAGTAGTACTACCACGTCCATCTGGATTTAGTATTTGACTAGCAATATCTAGTAATGCATGTAACAAAAAATATACTACTCCCTCTGTAAATAAATACATGGTGTATTGTTTTATTGCTATCGGCGAGAGAAATTAATGTCTTTTTGCTAATTAATAGGATTACATGCAATGAACTAACCGCTGCATGTCATGTTTGGTAGTCTCAAGTCATTGAAAGCATGCACGTCCCACATCTCTCATTGGTGATAGTATGTCACGAAATAAGAAACGAGGAGGGAGTTAATGTACCGTGCCTAAGTGTTTTGGGATTATTTGGTTTTCGTAAGGTGACTTACACAACATTTTTGGTTACATGCATTAACATTTTATTAGTTAAATCAAAGGTCAAAACTTGGCACAAAATGCATATGGGACCAATAAACCAGTAAACATCAAAGTTCTCTCGTTTGGCCCCAACTAGAGGTCCAGTGAGATGACTATACTGCACCGGCACGGAGGGGGACGCAGCTTCATTGACTTACTGCACCTGCCTTTGGGTGTATGACACGTGGGCCCAACAGGTGGCTGGCCCACCTGTCATATAGCCAAAGGCAGGTGCAGTAGAGGGCCGAGGAGTAGATGGCCAACACACATATGAATTCAACGCAGTCTGCACTTCTCATACAAAGGCTCCCCGCCAGTCCAATATATGAAATCCTACGCACCTATGCACCCTAACCAAGGATAAGAGTGATCACTCCAATCGCAAGATCAGTTGACTAGAAGCTAGACCCATGGAGGCAATGAGCGTGAGCATCAGCCGGCTGTGCCAGATGGTTCACGACGCCGGCCTGCGACCCGGCACGAAGGAACGTCTCCAGGTCGTGCTTGAGGCCGCCAGGGCGAGGGGCCACTTGGATGAAAGCTTCGTCTCCTTGTTCGACGCGGTCCTCGTCAGCTTCCTCGACAAGTTCATCGTTGTCAAGAAGCTTGCGGATGACCTTGACGGACGCCTCCAGCCCACGTGCCCAGGCTCTGCGATGCCCGCCACCCTCAACGGCCTCTATGGTGACAACCTCTTCGACGCACTGGTGGCCCTGCGACTGCCCGCCGTTGTGCCGGAGAATGTCCACCTCGAGGTCGCGCTCGCTGCGCAGCGCCTGGCGCAGCAAGACACCATCGACATAATCACCCACGTCTACGCGCAAATCGTCCACAAGGACTACTACATGCAAGAGGAGGACGATAGGACGCTGGCCTTCTTGGACCGCATTGTTCAGAAGCACGTTGAGCTTGCCGCCAACACCGCTGCTCCTCACACGTCGGTTGGTGACCCGACGCACTAGGGCGTGAGGATGTCATTGATGGATCCGTATGTATCTTAGCTTTCCGTCAAATCCATGTAGTAGTATATGGTACTACTAGTAATTATCTTACCTTTCGCATCAACTCCATAATTTTGGTACAAACTCCATGCATGAACCGCGCCAGAACCAAACTTCTCATTACTCTAGGGAAAATCGTTATTTCTATCTATCGGTCGCGCCATGGAGCAGAACCAAATTTTACAAGTTACAAGTTCAAAAGGAAAAGCCTGCCGTGTTCGCGTCGCACCCCCACATGGTTGGTCCGGCACGCCGCTCAAGGGGGAATGCGTGTTGTGTTGCATTTTCACTTACAAGTGGGACCGCAGTTGAGCAAACAGACTATCGGCAAACCCCCACCCGTCCACCGCGCGATGGCTAAGAAAACAGAAGGGAGAAGAGATGGCTGTAGCACGGACTCCAAGAAAACTTGTATTGGATGGGACTCGTGTGGGTGGCGTGTGCCGTACTGCTAGACGTGAATGCTAGTTATGGCCCATGCCACCCCACTATATCGAGCCTATATCGAGGTGCTGGTTACGTAGAACAAATTTCCTGGAGTCCGTGCTCAGCCCTCCTCTATCTCCCTTCTCAGCCAGCCAGCAGACGCGTGGAGCCCATCGTCTGTTTGCTCACATGCGGTTCCACATGTTAGTGAAAATGCAAGAGGACCCAGTGAACCTGCACATCTTTCACCTCGATGTGCTGGTGATGAAAAACAAATCCAATAAAGATCTTCGGTGGCCACTTTTGGAGTTACTCAAGAGTAGTAAGATTCTATTTACAGTTTAACCCAAGATGCACATCACGTGGCTTCAACTAGCACTACATTTTCTTGCATGACACGACCTGGATGCTAGATGTCCCGCGTGTCGACAAAAGGAGGAAGAACTCGACCAAATCTTCTCCACATTTAGACCGAAGGAGTAGGAAACACGACAAGCCCTATGCCTACATCATACTACGTACAAGCCCACCTCACGCAGTCACGCTATCACCATATTTCTCGTCCTCCGTGCTACACCTAGCTCTAGTTGATCTAACTAGAACTAACTATTGGTTGGCTCTATGTGATGTGGCAACTTCATACTACTACGGATGCTAGATATACTACTACGGCACTAACACTCCAAGAAGTGAGTCAAAAACCATTTATAAATTGAGTTTATGACATGCATATGCAAATGTACCATTCATTACATACAACAAGTCATCACACACAACGACAACGAGGATACATGTTGGATTATAGATTAGTTCCAACAAAACATTCTAGTAAATACTAAAGTTTTCATCACACAACAAATAACAAGCAATGAAATGAACTTCAGCTCAACCACTCCTCGGCGTTGGAAATGCTTAATTTGAACCAGAAGAGTTTGTCTCGGAAGGGCCAGCTACTATCAATCTCGAGACCAACGCATGACTGACCATCCAGGCTGAAGCGGCCTATTTCATGACCCATATTGTGATAGCCACGATATGGAAGCATAGCAATGTCCGAGGTATAGATACAGTTGCTTCTCATAAATGGTAGTAACATTGTGTCAACAGCAGCTGGATCGCCTTTCACCATGATTGGATAGTTTTGTCCAAGGAAGAGTGTGTTTCCTCCAAGAGTATCAATATTAAACTTGGGAAGGTGTTGGCGCTAGCACAGTAGTATCCATCCCGAATACCCTACAATGGATGTTGGAATAGGTCCGGAGAGTGCGACCATGGGAGACAACACCTGCTTCCTTAGTAACATCAGCGGTGCCCTATATACAGACAAGAAGAGGTGATCCTTCGGAATATGTTGCCAGGCGCCATTGAGTATATGGGTCCTCATGTTCGTGATCATCATCATCGTCATCTCCCCCTTGGTTATAAAAATTTTCAAGTATAGGTGGTGGAATGTTCACAGGACCTTGGAAACACAAGAAGGTTAATTAGTAAAGGGAAACTAGCTAACCCGCATGCACGTGGATGAAACAATTATAATTACGGTGGAAGACAAACGTACCAAAAGAATAAGGATTCCATGCAAAAACAGTGCCACGAGTGGTGGCAGCAAACACAAGACCCTCGTATTGAATTGCATCACAGTACACATCTGTGTATATAAACTTATTTTTGAGCAATATCCATCCAGTCGAACTATGAAGGAAGGCAACAAGCTTGTCGAAGATAGAAACAACTCCATAGTCCATTAAATCCCAAGAGTGTTCGGGAACTTGACAAATTGCTATCTTCTGTAGACGACAGTCTCCATGATCGTAGTTGAACGTATGTAGAAAACCGGTGTGCTCAACCTCTGGGCAGTCTGAAATTTTCGGAAGTGGAACCCGGTGATGAGTGTACACATTCACAAGTTCCCACTCGTAGTTGTACCCAATATAAACAACCCAATCTCCATTTTACGCCTACCCAAGCGTTACCCACAAGAGATGGCATCTTAACATCACACGTATCATTATCTAGTGGCACCAACTTGCACAAGGCGAGGCCTCCGTCGTCCGCACGCCAGTCAGCAGGGTCATGGTGAAGAAGATAGGGGAGATCAAACCGCTCCTGGACTGTTGGGTTCTTTGTAATGATGTTATTAGTTGAGTCGAGAATGGTCTTGAACGAACATGCCATGCTAGCCTAGGTGATGACGTCGCACCGATCAATGAGTTCCTCCACCACGTCATCATTCAGATCAAGGCAAGAATAACGGGGTCATTCCCGGCCTGTTCCCTCCATGGAGAATACGATCGAACAATGGAAGAAGGAAGGGTGAAGGCAAATGGAGGAGGGAGGAAGAGCGTGCGACAGCAGTTCCAAATCGAGAGTGAAAGGCGAAGAGTCGGTGGACTGTTGCCACGGAACACGAAGAGGCGCCCCGGCCTACATAGACGTCTGTTCAGAAATTGTACAAAAGGACTCGTCGTCATCTCACTGACATGTGGGAATGGGACCACATGTCAACGAAACATGGTGTGTAATTTCTCGTGCAAAATGCGATTTGGCCGCGTTGGCCCGAGGTGCCGCATTAGTTATCGACCTTTATTTTTTTAATGGCGTGTCGTTCAGTTTTGAAGCACGACTAACTGGTACTGTATGCAGAGAAATTATAAACTGCTCTACCACTACTCCACCTCTAGTACTAGAGTATAAAAAAGATATATAGGCTAGACCTTCAGCGCTTTGTTGCTAAGGGCTGCCCACTTGCTTCTCACACTATCACCCTCTCTTCAGATCTAAAAAAGACGGCATCTCTCTCCCTCCTCACCGGTGGTCACAGATCCGCCGGGGAAGAAAAGGACATGCAGCGTTGACGCACTCATCGTCGGCGAGCGAGGTCACGAACTGACAACAAGGCCGTCCTCTCGGACCTAGCGCCCGCGCGGGATGGCCTCCGTCCCCAAGCTTGCTTCCGTAGTGTGTGCGGAGGACGACGACCACGAGCGAAGCCACTTCCCGCCGACCCTCAGGTATGCTACCTCTTTTCAAACCATACCCTTGTTCTATTCCCCCATCTGCCACGTCGCTACATGTGGATCTTTTTCCACTCCACCATCTTCCCAATTTGCTATCCTCTGCTCTGCTGGTCACGCAGACGGAAACATTAATTTGCACTATTAAACGAAACCCTACTTCATGCAGACTAATCCATGTCTGGGTTGAATAAGGAAAGGAAGGGAGACTGTACTGTCCAAGAGAGTAGGCATCGAACCCGCATCTAGGTTGAAAAGGGGAAAATCAGTAGCTAAGGAACGAGTCTCGTTTCTCTTGGTTGAAGAAGGGTAGAAAGGCATGACAACGCAATAGAGAATGACCAGGTAGATCGGTTTGTTGTCCTCACATAGGAAAAAGGTGGCAAAAGAGAACAAAAATGGGACGTAATCCACATATGCTGCCTGGATATTTGTTGCTCTGGGCAACCATACCTCCCTCACCACTCTATGCGTCCATGGAGGTACATCGTACTGGTGCGCCCACTGTCCGAATGGGCCTCCCATGCTCTTATTGCCACTTTTTTGCTGTTAGTATAACGCCAGCGGTCAAGTCAAGCCTACTACTAAAGTGATGCCACATTTAACTAATACCGCACTCAGTCTAATGCCACCGGTAAATTTAAGCAATGCCATTTAATGTCACTGGATTATTTCAGGGTTAGCTGTTGATTGTGGATGTATTAAAGATTTTTCAGCTAAGGCATTCTAATGTTGTTGCACAGCCAGTATACCAACGATGAATCTTGTTACTACCTTCAGATTTTTGCACTGTTAATGCTTATAGATTACATACCTCACTTTCATGAGATAGTCAATTTTTGTGTACGGTGTCAAGAGTGGGCACCTCCTCCTCCGGCTGTTCTCTTGATTCGTTCGATCAAGTTTTTATGTTTGATCGATTATCAAGATTGGGATAGCAATTTTTAGGTCCCCTCGAGTTCGAAATGATATTTACCTTGAAGGTACATGGTTTGCAATTTTTTTATACTGTCATTAGTTAATAATGCTAGTTACCTTCAGACTTTTGTATTTGGTTTAATGCTCTTGCACAGCTAGTATACCAATGCTGAAACTTGTTACCTTTACATTTTGTATTGTTAATTCTTATAGAAATCTTCCAGTGCTAGAGCTTATGGAAATCTATTCAGTAAAACCATTGTACTGTACCCTGTAATAAAATAACTACTCTACTGTTGCACTAGCCACTGGATTAGTGTATATTTGTACTATTCGAATGGTGTTGCATTAGCGTATGGACATATATAAAGTGTGGCAAGCTTTCCCAGATATGTGCTCAAGAAAACTACTACCTATTTTTCTAAATACTAGACGTTTGGGTACTTTAAATTGAACTGCGAAAACGTCTTATATTAAGGAACAGAGGGTGTAGAGTTCACTCAAATTATCCCGGTAAAGCTAGTCACACCTTTGTTAAAATTAATGTTCATTATGTTATCGGAGGAGGTCTGTATGTTTGTCTCTAATGCCTGTCGACTACATACCTGACATCATGATGTAATGTTAAGTCATTTCCTTTTGTACAGTGTCACTGAATTGTCAAGGCGGTGATGGCATTTTATTTTAGTTGAACTGCACAAAATATGCTTAAAAGAAGAGGAAAGGTCAGGAATGGCTCAATTTTTCAGAAAAAACTATGTATGCCTTCCTGACATCAGCCGTTGTTGCCTTATTTATTCCTTCAAACAGGTGGTTAGAAACAGTCTTGCTACCTTTTCCCATTAAGAAATTGGAATGCTTATATTTGTGAGTCTATGCTTCAACTAGTGCCACTTTTATAGTAATCACACTTTCAATATCTATGCAAACAGGGATGCTCGATTTTAGTGGAACTGCACAAAAAGTCCAAATGGTTCAACATTAGGAGCATGTTTTCTTCCAAACCTTTATATCCAATTGGTGGCACTATGAGCTGTTCATTACGAAGGTACATGGTTTGCTACTATCTTGCTACTCTTTTTGTACTGTCATTAGATAGTAATACTAGTGGTTTGCATGTGAATTTATTGGCAGGGTGGACCTACATTGGAGGTGCAGGACAGGATTCAATGATTGGATGCTCAATTTCGGTTGTATCGATTTCACCTCTTCCATCACTGCGAACATGGATATCCTTGGTCTGATGAAGAATAGGCGCTATATTTCTGCTCTGAACCAGCAAATCAATTCAGTATGAAATTGTCCAGGGCAAAACATGACTGTATCAAATTGTCCAGTGCAAAACATGACAGATGCTAAGCGGAAGAGACGTGTTTAAACCGAAAATACAAGGTGGGGTATATGTTTACTAGCTGCTTGATATTTGTGCAGACAGAGATGTCTGCCCGTTGCTATTTGGCAAACAAACAAAGTGACCGCAATTTTGGTTGAACTGCACAAGAGAATAGTATAGTCACTGCATGCAGTGCCATTTGAAAATAGACACAGAAAGATTGGATAGTCACTTCATGGACTGCAGAAAAGTAGTACTGTACTATTTATTGGCCAACACTAGGTGCTTCATTGCTTTGGTCTGATTATACAATGGGCATCATTTTGCCTAAGTTAAAGTTTGTATTCCGAAAATAGTCTCGCCGTGTGATCGAGAGAAGACCAAATCATATTGCAGTGGATGTTCCTCCATCATGTGTGGTTCATTCTCATGGTTCTAGCTGTTGGTAAAACCACTTACGTTTGCAAGAGGAATTGTAGACTTCACAAACAAATTTGTCTTTCACTCTGTATAGAATGTTGGCCAAGAGAAGCATCCATGTTAGTAGGAAGAACAGATGTTTTTTCTAGATCTTTGCTTTTGGAGCTACATATTTGTATATGATCTATGAATCATTGAGATGCATTAACATGTTGATCTTATGTATGGGAATCGTACTAGTTGGTTTTGAATTTGGGCTACTAATGTGAACATATTACAATGCCAGGCCTGTGAGTCTCGTGTGAACATTTCGAAGGATCAGCTCTTACTGCTGTGCACAGCATGATCCTTATTTCTGTGTTCTCAGCGTTTAGAAGTGACTATCAGTTCCTTATTTTTGTTTGCTCAGTGTTTACAAGTTACCGAGCGATCACTAGCTAGCCTACTAATGCGCTCCTAGCAGTTTTAGTTGCGACGCAAGATCTGAAGTGCCAGTTTTTTGAATAAAAATGCCTACCTCTGAAGAAACTGACAAGCTGCTCTAAAGAAAATGCCATGCGAATCTGAAGAAACTGCCAGCAAAAACGTTCGCCTAAGCCTTATCTCCCAGCGAACGTTCATCGGCTAATGCAATCGTACACATACACCATCCGACCTACTCGATCCTACACGTACACTATCCGACCTACTCGATCCTACATGGATAAATAGCAGATCACGCACGTACTACTACCTCCTTTCCGGTTTGCAGGGCTCAATTCAAAAAATGACCCACTCGATCCTACACGAATAAATAGCGGATCACGCACGTAGTACCTCCTTTCTGGTTTACAAGGCTTAATTCAAAAATCTCACCAACCAAGGTAGATGATGAGTGGTGGAATTATTTTTGACAAGGAGGGAGTACCTCATCTGGATGATTTGAGTGCACTCGTTTGTCCGTCATGCCGGCGTGCGACCCAGCATGTACGGGACGCACCACTGACGGGATGGAACAACACAGTCATAATTTCAGTTTTTATACTTTTCCACGGCAAGCTGGCGTGCTAAGCCTTGCCTGCTTGTGCATTGAATTCTGATGACCGCGATGACCGTCGCGTTTCCCGCGACACGCTGGTTCACCTACCTTCCGCCTATAATTATTGTTTCCCGGCCTTCTCCGGTGGCACCATCACCCAATTCGCCCTATCCTCATAAGCCCCCACAGGCCCGACGTTGCTTGCCACTTATCCTCGCTCTTGCCACATCCGCCATGCCCCCGCCCGTCCGCGATAGGCGACGCCGGAGGCGGTCACCGCCGGAACTAGTGTTCGGTTTTTCACCAGAAGGCAGACGGAGGGAGGAGGCATTCTATCTGTCTTTAGATGCCAATGCAGAGTATGAGGAGTTGTTGGAGCGCGACCGCCTGGCGGAGGAGCAGCGTATCCCCGATTTGCGCTGCCAGCAGGACATGGAGCAGCAGCGCACCGACACTCTTAGTCACGAGCAGAGCGCCCACAACTGGGTCGACTACGTGGAGGCCGGCGCCCGGCAAATAGCCCTGGAGGCTGTCGGGCACGCACGTGTTCGTGACGCCGAATTTTACTACAAGCTCGTCAAGTGGGTTTCCTGCTTAGAAGCCGAAGCTTCGGTGGACCACGCCAGCATGGAAAGGGCCAACGCGCGCGAGCAACGCGCCCTATCGCACCTCTGACAAGTTCGAGGCGAGGTGGAGGACGCCGGTGCCGGCGTTTAGCGTGTACCGCAGATGGCGGCCGACATCGTCTAGTTAGCTAAGAGTAAGTTAGTACTTGTACACTACTAGAGTATTAGTGGGAGTAGATAGTTAACTTGGCTATGATGGTTGTCAACGTGGAAGTTCAGTACTCTATATCTGGATCAAACCTGTTACTTTGCTCTGAATGTTGAAATTTTTGTTTGAACCTAGTGAATGGGTTGTTATTTTTTCTAAATGGGTTGTGTTTGTCCGCCACGGGTTTAGAGGCCGACTTGTGGGCCTACCAGGTTGACGCATACACAATCAGGAGATGATTGTACGTGGAGAGGATGACAGCAGGGACCCACCAAGGTCATGTCATTACGCAAGTAAGTGCCTCCTTATTTCAAGCCAATAAAAAATGGCTCCTCCTAATGGATTTCTGACATCTGGGTCCCATGCCATTATCAACGTAGTCAATAAACGAGAGAATTGCACAACGAGCGGCTGACACCAGGGACCCAGCAGCTCACCCAGTTATTTTTGTTTTAGGTTAATTTGATAAATGCCACTCCAAATCTGGTGATTCTGAGAAATGCCACTGCAATTTCCAAATTATGAAAAATGCCATTTCATGCCATTTCCAGTGGCATTTTTCGAAGTCTGGAGTGGCGTTTTTCAAAGTTTGCAAAAATTGCAGTGGCGTTTTTCAAAGTTTGCAAAAATTGCAGTGGCATTTTTCAAAGTTTGGAAATTGCAGTGGCAATTTTATGAATCGCCATAATTGGAGTGGCATTTATATAATTTGTTTTTGAGACGGAAGCAGGGTGTCAAGTGGGCTGTGCGGGGCACTCTGGCCTGTCTAGACAGCCTTTTCTTTTATGTTTACCACAGACCAGCCCAGTAGTTTTTTTTCTTTCTGAAAATGGCTAGCCCAGTTTTTTTGTGATTTGTCAAGTAAGTCGCTTTGTCAGGCCTGTTGGGCTGCAAATCTTTCAAGACGAGGAGAGCTTCATTCGGCTGGCCGAGAAAATGGCCTATCAGTAATGAGAAATGGGTTGTACATTTTTAAAACACATCAAACCAGCAATTAGTTTCAAATTTCTATTTTTCATTTCGAGATTTTAAATTGCATTGATTTTTATACGTGGACAATTTGTTGGATTTTATATTGATATACATTTATTTTTAAAATCAGTTTGAATGTGACTCGAAATTTAGGGATTAAAAACAGTTCGGACCGCACCGAAATATGCAAAAATTCGTATAATCTTTTAACCGTGGCCACAATATGGGCTGTAATGCTAACAAAAAGAATATGGGCTCCAAAAAAAACCTTAGGAATTAGCAAATGGGATGTAAATTATTAGAAATAATGGCAGATGGGCTGTATAATTTTTACACAGATTTGAGCCTTTCGTAAAAAAAGGTTGACGCACAAGCGGTGACTGTTGGATGTCCATCCAACGGCCGCCGTGCTTCTTCAATCTCTGCTCTTCCTGCTCCAACCGCTCAAACAAGCGCCGGCGGGACTGCCTGCTCCCTCCTCCCGTGGCCAGCTGTGCTGCCGCGCAGGCCTCACCGCCCCATCGCTGGCCAAGCCATCCCTCTACTCACCCACACCTATTGTTATTCTCCGGCGACGGCAAACGAACAAGTAAACCCTCGTACTCCCCTCCGCGTGCGAACAACTACCGAGTCTTCCCTAGCTCCATGTCGTTCCCTTCCTAGGCCTCGCCGTCGTCCACCGCCCTGGTGCTCTCGGTGCGGCGTGGTCAACATGGTCAACGACTGACATGCATCTGAAGTGGATTCCACGTGGAGAAGCTGACAGTTGGGTCCACGGCTGAACGCAAGGAAATGCCTCCTTATTACGCACAAAATAATGATTCCTCCACCTGACATCTAGGACCCACCGAAAGGGCCTCTGTATTTCGCGAAAAAAACATTCCCGCCGCTGACAGCTAGGACCCACTAGCTATATCTTCGCACACAAGGAAGTGCCTCCTTATTACGCACAAAGAAATGAATACTCCCCTTGCTAGCTGGGACCCAGCATAGTGGGAGGCTGACTTGTGGGCCTACTAAGTTGGCGGGGACGGAGGGCTTTGTCAACTTAGTCAATATGAACGATTCTAGCTCCAGTGACTGTACGATGTCCATCCAATGGCCGTAGTGCTTCTTCAACCTCTGGTCTTCTTGCTCCAGCCGCCCAAAACAGCGCCGGTCGTGCCGCCTGCTCCTGCCTCCTGTGGCCGGCTGTGCTGTCGCAAAGGCCTCACCACCCCTTACTACTCCCACCGCTGGCCAGGCCCTGCAGCGATGGCAGCCTGACACCGTAGCCGAACCAGTGAACCCTCGTACTCCTCTCCGCGTGGGCATCCATTTCCGCATCTTCCCCGGCTCCGCGTCGTCCCCTTCCTAGGCGTCGCCGTCGTCCACCACGTCGTCAATGTGGTCAACGACCGACTTCCATCAAAAGAGTACTGTACATGGAGAGGCTGACAGCTGGGTCCACGGCCGTAGCAAGGAAGTGCCTCCTTATTACGCGGAAAACAATGATTCCTCCACCTGACAGTAGGGACCCACTGGACGGGCCACCGTATTTCACGAAAAAACATTTCCCCCTGACTGCTGGGACCCACCAGCTACATCTTCGCACGCAAGGAAGTGCATCCATATTACGGGCAAAAAAATGATTCGCCCCCCTGACTGCTGGGACCCACCAGCTACATCTTTGCACGCAAGGAAATGCCTGACAGTCGGGACCCACCTGGTCGAAGCGTACGTAGCATTGTCATCCTGGTGGCGAACATGTACGTACATACGATCGGTCTATCCGCAGGCTACAGCGATGAACCGTGGCTGAGTAAGGAAGGGCACGTGTTGTAGTAGATACGCACACGTAGCAAGTACACGTACGTACAGCGGCCAGGGTGCAAGAAAGTAAATACGGCCACGTACGTACATACGGGTGGGGTCTCCATCGCCTACTCGCGCATACGGACGGCCAGGGCTCGTGTACATGACTGGGTCGGAACGGAGAAATTGCGTCGTCGTCGTGTTCATGGGGAGGCAATGGAACGCGTCGTGTTCATCGGGAGGTAACGGAACGTGTGCTGTTCATTGGGAGCCAACCGGCTTGGACGGAATAGCCGATGGAAATGAGGCCTAGTGTACCGCAGAACGGAGGAAAACAGCCTTGTGTTCGACCAGCCACGATCGAAACGGGCTCCTGTTCATCGGGAGGGGTCTGGCGTACTGCAAAACGGAGGAAACGGACCTCCTACGGTCGAAACGGGGTCCTGTTGATCGGGAGGGGTGTGGCGTACCGCAAAACGGAGGAAACGGACTTGTGTTGGAGCTCTACGGTCGAAACGGGGGTCCTGTTCATCAGGAGGAGTGTTGCGTACCGCAAAACGGGACTCCATGAGATACTATTCATCTCCACCGTCGACCTCCTCCAGCCTCCACGAGCTAGTGTTCATCCACCGTCGACCTCCCTCTAGCCTCCACCTGCGACTGTTCATCCACGGGCTCCTGTTCATCCAGCCTCCACCGCGCGCTCCTCCACCGGCTACTGTTCAACCAGCCCTCTCCACGGGGTCCTATTCAACCACCCCTCCACGGGCGACTGTTCATCCAACCCTCCACCGGCTACTGTTCAACCAGCCCTTCACCGGCTACTATTCAACCTTCTCTCCACGGTATCATGTTCATCCAGCCCTCCACGGGGTCCTATTCATCCACCCCCAACCGGCTCGATCGATCGGGGTCCTATTCATCCAGCGGCAACACCACGGGGTCCTGTTCATCCAACCCCCCCCCACCGGGAACTGTTCATCCAACCCCCCAACAACGCTCACTGTTCATCTACAGGCAGCATCGATCGACTTCAGTTAGCAGCAGTAGCGAAGGAATTGCTCGATCAGGTTCAGTTAACAGCCATCGATCGATCGCTCGGGTACAGTAATGCGCAGCCTGCAGTGCAATCGCTCGGGTTCAGTTAGGCGAACACCTCGCTTAGGTTCAGTTAGAGCCCAACGCCTCGCACCCACGCGTATACGTGTATGAGAGAAACGTGCATCGCTCGTCCCCCGACCACCCACCGTAACTGGGAACTCCCCGATTTTCCTCGCCCTCGCTTCTACCATGGTTTTTTCCGTCATGGATGGCCCAAACAATGTCATGCAGCTGCGTCTCCGGCCCGCCCAAGACGAAAAGCCCATTTTCTGTCATGATTTTTTGTCATAGAAGTATGAGCCCACCACATCTATGATGATACCGGGTTTTGTCACAATTATCGTCATAGAAGTGTCATAAGCATGACAGAAAAAAATTCGTTCGGCCCAAAATGTCACAGATGTGTCTTTTTTTGTAGTGTTGGCATGCTTGAAAAAGGTAGGGGGGCTATAGGCTATCCTTGTTACCTCGGTGTGTCGCACACTGCCTAGGTTTATGTGCAACATCGCTGGGTGGCTATGGGAAATCGATGAGGAAGTGGCAGGAAACGGTGGCGTGTCCATAATACACCAACAATTAATGGAAACTTAGCATAGAAGGAACCACGAGCTAGCACAATGCGTGCGGGCACATTGCTCGCCCACTGGTGTGATCCATATACTCGCGTGCCCAACAAAGCACACTATTCATAGTAAAGAATATTGTTCTGTACACAGAGAGCGTAGATGTTGTACAGACTGAGTAAATCATGGCAAGGATCAAACTAAGGAACAGGTAGATGATGATTTCAAGAATGGCAGACAATTATTTACCAGCAAGCCTCGTTTTCCCAGAACACACACAACTTCTTAGCAGGAAATGTTTGTGTTATATCGGTCTTCCCACACAATTAGCCGACGCACCCTTGTCCATTCCCCGCGTTCACCTCACCATGCCGGCTTCTGCTCACGTCCCTCGGCGTGGTCTGCTCGTGTCCCTCCACGTGCTCGGCTTGTGGACGAGTTTTCCCTTGGTGTTCAACTGCTATATGCATATGCTTGCTCGCCATTGAGGCAGCCACGGAGCGCTCTGCTCGCATCCCTCCGCACGCTTTGCTCTCACGTCCTCCGCGCGCGCTCTACCAGCGGTTGGGGCCGGCGCACGATCATGTTGGGGGCCCCATATGCAAGCGCTTACGCCGCGCATGTCGCCATGATGCAGTTACGTGCAGCACAATGGAGTTACGCGTTGCAAAAACTGCCATCCGGGCTTGCCGATATTCCAGGCCGTCTAGCTTCCCCATTAATTCCTGCAACCATTATAACCTTAGTATCTTCAACCATTCGATCATGCCCCAGAATACAACAAGCACACCCGCGACGACACAGACAAAGAGGATATCTAGCGGGGCTCCAATGGAGTTCGACATGCATCAAGTGGAGACCCACGTGATGGAGAAGGATCTCTCGGTGGTGTACACCATCGACCCGTCCGTGGTGGAGGACTACATCAACACCGAGGAGCACTTGCTTGCTCGGGACAAGTACAAAGTGGTCAGCATCGACCTCCAGTACGTAGGCGGTCATCCCGGGATAGATCAGAAGGTTGATGTCGCCCGGTTGTGTGTGCGCTACCACGTCCTCATCTACCACTACTGCCTGGCCACAAAGCCTTGCGATCATTTTGCCAGTTTTCTCAACAGCCCCAACGACAAGTTCGCTACGGTGGAAACCACCAACAATGTAAAAGCGCTCGAGATTTTGGATTGGCATGCTAGAAGCTTGTCGAAATCCGTGGCCACTACAGTGTCTGGGGCAGCACGAAGAAGGACTCCCTAGTTGTACTCACCTCGGCCATCATCGACCCCTACTACAAAAATATGAAGAAGGATGCCAAGAAAAATCCCACATCCTGGCACAAGGCCTGGATGTGGAGACTAGATGAAGCTCACCTCAAGTTCGCGGCCAAGAATGTGTACACATGCTACGAGATGCACATGCGGATCGTTAACATGAGGGAGTGCCTCCTTCCCGTAATCGACGAGGGATCGAGCCACCAGCAGAGAAGTGGAGGCAAGCGTCACAAGAAGATGATTAAATGATCATTTTATCCTAGTTAGTTATGCATGTAATTGTTTACTTTGGTGTGTGCAAATCTCATGTGTGTACTACCCACCTATGTAATTGGATGTTTAACTTGGTTATGCAATCATGTCCTTATAAGTATATATGTTGTTATTCTGTAGAAGGAGCAAATCACAACACACACGGACCAAACTAGGGAACCCGCCGGTGATGATTTCACCAACCGCTGACAATTGTATACCAGCAAGCGTTTGCCCACAACACACATGACATATTAGCACCAATTTTCTATGTTATTATCGATCGTCGCACACATTTTTTATTACGGACATTTTTGCCACGTATCACACACATCTTGTTAGGTTAAACTATTTTTGTTGTCTTGGATGATTGCAAACAGTTCATCCGACTGAACTGTATGCCATCTATCACACACACCTTGATCTGGCCGACCGTTTCTGTTGTGTTGCCTAATTTAAAACAGTTCATTTGAGTGAATTATATGCCATCTATCGCACACACACCTTGATATGGCTAACCATTTCTGTTTTTGGCTCATCACAAACAATTCGTATGGATCAACTGTATGCCACGTATCGCACACACAACTCTAATCTGATTAGTGCTTGATGTCTCCTCCATCACACACAATTTGTCTTATTGGAGATGATTTTACTATAATACTGTTTGCGATTAATGCATCGCAGACAATTTGGTTGAAGGGTCTCTGATTCACGTGTCGTGTTTGGACCATCCTACAGTAGTGGTTCATCGGAAAGTTTGACAAGTGACCGGATAGCTCGAGAGTGGGATCTGCTCCTCCAACGATGGAGATATATTATTAGGGCCCTCTCGGTGTGACAGGATCAATCATTGTCTGGCTAGATGATACGTCTCCAACGTATCTATAATTTTTGATTGTTCGATGCTATTACATTATCCATCTTGCATGTTTTATATGCATTAATATGCTATTTTATACCATTTCTGGGACTAACCTATTAACCTAGTGCCCAGTGCTAGTTGTTGTTTTTTCTTGTTTTTGTCTCATACAAAAAATCAATACCAAATGAAGACCAAATGGAACGAAACTTTTTGAGGATTTTTCTTGTACCAAAAGACAACCGCGAAGCTTTGGGAGGAGGCCAGAGGAGCCATAAGAGGGCCACAAGCTCACAGGGCGTGCCCCAGGGGGGTGCGCCCCCAAGCTTGAGGGCCCCTCGGGACTCTCCAAACCCTAATCTCAGCTCCATAAATACCCAAATATTCCCTGTTACCAGAGGGCACACCAAAAATACTTTTCCGCCGCCGCAAGCTTCTATTCTCGTGAGATCCCATCTTGGGGCCTTTTCTGGCACTCTGCCGGTGGGGGATTTGATCATGGAGGGCCACTACACCAACCTTGTTGCCCTTCCGATGATGTGTGAGTAGTTTACCACGGACCCAAGGGTCCATAGCTAGTAGCTAGATGGCTTCTTCTCTCTCTTTGATCTTCAATACAATTTTCTCCTCGATGTTCCTGGAGTTCTATTCAATGTAATCTTCTTTTGCGGTACGTTTGTTGAGTCCGATGAATTTTAGATTTATGATCAGATTATTTATGAATATTATTTGAGTCTTCTTTGAACTATTTTATGCATGATTAAGATAGCTTTGTATTTCTCTCCGATCTATTGATTTGGTTTGGCCAACTAGATTGATCTATCTTGTAATGGGAGAGGTGCTTTGTGATGGGTTCAATCTCGTCGTGTCCTCACACAGTGACAGTAGGGGTAGTGAGGCACGTATTTGTATTGTTACCATTAAGGATAAATATGGGGGTTTTACCATATTGATTGGATCTATCCCTCTACATCATGTCATCTTGCTTAAGGCGTTAATCCATTCTTGTTAACTTAATACACTAGATGCATGCTGGATAGCGGTCGATGTGTGGAGTGATAGTAGTAGATGCAGGCAGGAGTCGGTCTACTTGTCACGGACGTGATGCCTATATTCATGATCATTGCCTTAGATATCGTCATAACTATGCACTTTTCTATCAACTGCTCAACAGTAATTTGTTCACCCGCCGTATGTTTCTTTCAAGAGAGAAGCCTCTAGTGAAAACTATGGCCCCCGGGATTTCTTATCATATTAGTTTGAGATCTATAGAACCAAACCCAAAAATACCTTGCTGCAATTTATTTATCTTTACTTGATTTTACCCTTTTACTTATCTTTTATACATATCTCTATCAGATCTCACTCTTCCTAGTGACCGTGAAGGGATTGACAACCCCTTCTTCGCGTTGTGTGCAAGTGTTTGTTCGTTTGTGCTGGTGCATCTATTGGTAACTTGTGTGTTCCTCCTACTGATTGATACCTTGATTCTTAACCGAGGGAAATACTTATCTCTACTTTGCTGCATCACCCTTTCCCCTTCAAGGAAAAAATCAATGCAAACTCAAGAAGTAGCAGGAAGAATTTTGGCGCCGTTGTCGGGGAGGATCTACATCAAGCCTACGAAGTACCTATCATAAACTCTCATCTCTTGCACTTATATTATTTTCCATTTGCCTCTCATTTACCTCTCGTTCACTTATAATTTTTTTTCAGGAAAACACAAAAATATTTGCCTTTATGTCTTACCTAGGTTGTTTGCTTGTTCGCTTGGCATAATGGCATATTTTTTCCAAATCAGAAACACTAGTGCAGAACCAGGCAATAGCACCGGTTCGTAAGGCCCTTTAGTGCCGGTTCTGTAACCGGCAGTAAAGGGTGGGGACTAAAGGTCCCCCTTTAGTACCAGTTCAACACGAACTGCCACTAAAGGGCCACCACGTGGCACGAGCTAGCGCCGGGGGCGGGGAGACCTTTAGTACCGGTTTGTAACACCAACTGGTACTAAAAGGTTTGGGGGGTTTTTGGTTTATTATTTATTTTTCCTTTAGTTTTGTGTTTTCCATTTAATTTAGAGATTGTTTTTACATTATAATGAGTTATTAAATCAGTAGGTGAAAGAACCGCGGATTAGTTTTAAGTGGATGGATCCTAAGTGATCAAGTAATATGGATTATTGATAATCCATATTACTTGATCACTTAATTAGCTAGGATCCATCCAGTTGAAACTAATATCCGCGGTTCTTTCATAAATGATATATATAACTCATCATCATCACCATCATCATCATCATCATCAAATTAATATAAAAACTCTTGCATCATATCATCACCAACAACACTCTAGGTAATCATCATCATAGTCATTACCACTATTTAATCATCATAGTCATTACCGGTACACCACCAACACTAGCTTAAAGAAGAAACATTCATGTGTACCAGAAGCAAAGATATCATCGATTTCAACATGGTCATGAGATTATAAGCGTTCATAAGACCACAAAAGCAAATCACTTTGAGATAGATTAAGTTCAAGACGAAGAACACAGACATGAGAGGACAAGTACTAAGAGCAGGAACGAGCTAATCACTCCTACTGCTCTCTCTCTCTCTCGGGTAAAATAGCATAGAACATCTGTAGCTCTCCTGATTCATCATATTGGAGCAAGCAGATGAACCTGTCTCCTAATCATGGGTTGCGCTTTTGATTGCTGCCCCTAGTACTTCTCTGCGATCGTTCACAATTTTGCTCCAGTCTTTCACTATTAAGCTTTCCTCGGTTTTAGAAATCCTGAATGCACTCATGTGCGATGTAGGATGTCTTGGCCGTAAGCTAACCATTGACATGCGACCTTTAGTACCGATCCACTGAGGCACAACTATCATCGGGAGTCCCTGTTGAATAACATCGTATAGTAACATACTTAGCAATGAAGTTTAGCTTGAAAAATAATGTATGCAAAAGATGCACTGAGGACAAATAGTAAAAATCTTACCATCTTTCCTAAATAGATGTGACCGTAGTTCAATACAAACACAATCGGTTGCATGTTTTGAGTACTAAGATTTTCAAATTCAAGAAAATAATTTCTATTGACTGCATCAAGATCCTCAAGCCATGAAACATAATGACTTATCTCCTCGTAGTTTAGTTCGGCCCCGGGACAGTGGACGGTCCTGTCTACCAAGCGCCGGACATGTTTGCTTGAATGGAAATAAGCTATCAGTAGAAATTAGTTGTCAACTATTTTTGAATAAACAATATCGAAGACATAAATATGGTTGAGAAACTCACATAATGGTAGAACTGGAGGCGTCTGCACATTGACCCAAATGTCTCTATTACCTTCAATATCATCTTCCGGACGAATATCAAAGGTGATAACCATATCAGGCTCAAATGAATAAGCCTTGCATAGTGCTTGCCAAGTTTTGCATTCAAAATAGGTGTAGGTGTCTGCATTGTATAATTTGACGTCGAAAGTATAACCATGCTCGGTCTTCAAGTAAACTCTCTTTACCTCCATAGTTTTCTTAGGACTGAAACCTATCTTATCAAGACAAAAATTCTTGCATGGCAGGGGATACGCTAGTAGAATAGTAAACATTTAAAATTATAAGTTGAAGCAAATGAAGCATAAGTCATGCTTAATTACGAAAAAAGACTTGTCATTGTGACTTACTGTATCCACTTCGAAGGTCTCATCCAGCTTGATGCTGAAGCGCCTATCATCAACTAGGAAATTTCTGTCGCACAGGCCGCGCTCGTCTTCGCAGTATTCGCACATACCGAAATCGTTTTCGTCGTCAGACGACATTTCCTATGTTCATAGTTGAAACATTAATTGATAAACACTTACTAGTTCTATTAATTCAACTAATTCAACTAGTTCAAGTAATTCAACTAATTCAACTAAGCACTTACTAAAAATAAACTAGTTCTATTAATTTTCTTACTAAATTTAAAATAAAGTAGCTAGTTCTATATAGTAAAATTTTAATTAGATGATCTAATCTCATATACCTAAATTTAATATATCTAATTCATTCAACATTAATATATCTAATTTATCTGTAACTAAAAGTATAAAAAACTACCTCATCTAACATTAATATCTAGCTAATTCATCTAACATTTGACATTATAATCTAACATTTCTATCTAATTCATCTAATATTTGACATTAATATCTAACATTTCTATCTAATTCATCCAATATTTGAAATTAATATCTAACATTTCTATATATATAATCATCTAACAATTGACATTAATCTAACATTTATATAAACTAAAAGTATAAAAAACTAAAAAACTAAAAATAGAAAATAATTAAGAAAAATATGTCTATGTTCGTATGTAATGTGTGTGTGTAGTACTGTGTGTGTGTGAGGGCGCCGCCGGCCATGGCGCGGCACAGGGCCGGGGGCGATCGATCTTACAGCGGGGCGAGGGCTAGCGATGCGAGGCCACGGGCTGGGGCGGCGACGGGGACGGGCCGGGGACGGCGCGCACGCGATCGACGACGGGGACGGGCGCGCGCGACTACGAGGACGGGGACGGGCGCGCGCGATGGACGGGGACGACGGCGACGGGGACGGCGACGGGCGCGCGTGACGGGGCGGCGACGGGGATGGGCGCGACGACGAAGAAGCAGATGAAGAAGAAACTAACTGAACTTTTCGTAAGTGCTATATATATAGGAGGGGCCTTTAGTACCAGTTGGAGCCACCAACCGGTACTGAAGGTCAAATTTGGCCAGGCCAAACGGCGGGAAGGGCACCCCTTTAGTACCAGGTGGTGGCCACAACCGGTACTAAAGACAACCTTTAGTATCGGTTGGAGCCACGAACCGGTACTAAAGGCGTGCGCTCGCGTGGGTGCGGTGCTGCAAGTTTAGTCCCACCTCGCTAGCCGAGGAGCGTCCGCACTGGTTTATAAGCTCCAGTGCGGTAGCTCTCTCGAGCTCCTGTCTATAGCAGGCTTTTGGGCCTAACTTTGCCACGCTGCCATGTGAGCCTGCTGGGCCTTTGTGCCTGCATCCATGCCCAAGGCCAAGCAGGCCCACTCGGCAGCACGCAAATTTGTTTTTTTTCATATAGTTTTTTTTCTTTTCTGCTTTATTTACTTTCTTTTATTTATTTATGAGTTGTTTTTTGCTGTATTTAGAGTTTCTTTGTGAATATTTTTGCTTTAGGTACAAAAAATTACAAACTTTCTGTTAGTGCCAGTAGTTTTCAAATTTGTATAGTTTAAATTTGAATTATTTGAAATTGGTGTGAATCACTAGTTTGTGAATAACTTAACTTTAAAAATAGATTTTTCAGTGATTCTTTTTTCTTAGGTCTAATATTAGTGTGTTTTATCATTATATTCAATTGGTAATACGTCTGGAGTTGTAATACGTTTAAAAAATTGAAGTGCCTTTGTAATAGATGAGTTTTCGTCCAAAACCCTGATACTTCGAAAGAGATTGTCCAGTTTGTACACGAAGTGCATCCAGTTTTGACGTAACCCTCTCTACTTTTTTGCACATGCTATGTGGGTGAAATGATGATACCATGCCAAGTTTCAACCTTTTCAGAGTTCATTTGTAGTGCTTTTCAATTTCAGGGTCATTTAGCTCAAAACAAATCAGTAAATGCATGGAAAATAGCAAATGATGTCAAAAAAGGGTTGAAAGTTGATGACGTGGCTTTGAATGGTGCATATTGAACGCAAGAAAAGTCTGGATTTGTAAAAAGTTTAAAAATTGAAGTGCCTTTGTAACAGATGAGTTTTCGTCCGAAACCCTGATACTTCGAAAGAGATTGTCCAGTTTGTGCACGAAGTGCATCCAGTTTTTGTCGTAACCCTCTCTAGTTTTATGCACATGCTATGTGGGTGAAATGATGATACCATGCCAAGTTTCAACCTTTTCAGAGTTCATTTGTAGTGCTTTTCAATTTGAGGGTCAATTTCAGGGTCATTTAGCTCAAAACAAATCAATAAATGCATGAAAAATAGCAAATAATGTCAGAAAAGGTTGAAAGTTGATGACGTGGCTTTGAATGGTGCATACTGACCGCAAAAAAAGTTTGGAGTTGTAATAAGTTTAAAAAATCGAAGTGCCGGTGTAACAGATGAGTTTTCGTCCGAAACCATGATACTTCAAAAGAGATTGTCCAGTTTGTACACGAAGTGCATCCAGTTTTTGCAGTAACCCTCTCTAATTTTTTGCACATGCTATGTGGGTGAGATGATGATACCATGCCAGGTTTCAACATTTTCAGAGTTCATTTGTAGTGCTTTTCAATTTCAGGGTCATTTAGCTCAAAACAAATCAATAAATGCATGAAAAATAGCAAATGATGTCAAAAGGGTTGAAAGTTGATGGCGTGGCTTTGAATGGTGCATATTGAATGCAAAAAAGTCTGGAGTTTTAATAAGTTTAAAAAATTGAAGTGCCTTTGTAACAGATGAGTTTTTGTCCGAAACCATGATACTTCAAAAGAGATTGTCCGGTTTGTACACGAAGTGCATCCAGTTTTTGCAGTAACCCTCTCTACTTTTTTGCACATGCTATGTGGGTGAGATGATGATACCATGCCAGGTTTCAACATTTTCAGAGTTCATTTGTAGTGCTTTTCAATTTCAGGGTCATTTAGCTCAAAACAAATCAATAAATGCATGAAAAATAGCAAATGATGTCAAAAGGGTTGAAAGTTGATGGCGTGGCTTTGAATGGTGCATATTGAATGCAAAAAAGTCTGGAGTTTTAATAAGTTTAAAAAATTGAAGTGCCTTTGTAACAGATGAGTTTTTGTCCATGTAAACATTTAAAAATATACATCAAATACATTGATCATCAATGATCTTTTTGTGTAGAATCTGAATTGTCAATAGGAATCTTCCCCGGTTTAAGAGCCGGCGAAGATTCCTATTGCAGCCACAGATCCTACGCGTAGAGTTCAATGAAGACCAAGTGGTTGTGATAGTTTGAGAAGTAACATATTTAAGGTGGTAAAAACCCTGTTAGCGGAGCGAGTTGGGACTAAAAAACCGCTGCATGGCGAATCAACTAAAAAACTTTAGTGCCGCTTTGTGGCATGAACCGGTACTAAATGGGCTGGTGGGGGCCTAGCCTGCCAACAGCCTGCCACAACCTCTCTAGTACCGGTTCGTGGCATGAACCAGTACTAAAGGTTCGCCACGAACCGGTACTAATAAGCACCGCCCTCCTAGCCGTTTGAACCGGCACTAATGGTCACATTAGTGCCGGTTCAGCTACAAACCGGGACTACTGTGCTTAACATTACGCCCTTTTTCCATTAGTGAAAGCAAGAAAGTTTATGGATCCTCATCCACTTGCTAATCTTTTTAAAAGATCCAATTATGATGAACCAATTGTGAAGTTTATGGATCCTCATCCACTTGAGTGCGCTAGATTATCTTTATGAAGTTTTGCTTGAAATTCGTGAATCTGAAAATTGTGAGGAAGTGTTAAAAGAAGAAATTATGAAGTGATTCATGATAGCTCCTTGAATGAAAAGCATGATTGCAATGGTGTTATTATAAATTCTATTAATGTCAATTGTGCTAATAATATCCAAAACCCCAAGCTTGGGGATGCTAATTTTGAAATGTCCACTACTTATTGCAATGACCATGATTGGGGTGATAATGTTTCTTATGATCTTGAAAATTTATTTAAGCCTCATGATTAATATGATATTAATAATAATGGTTGCAATAATATTGAAAGTGGGTTTGGAAGAGCGTCAACTTTAGGTAAAAGTAATCCCACATAGTTGGAGAGTGTTCAGTCCCATGAAATTTTTGATGAAAGTGGGCTTGGAAAGGTCATGGCTTTATTTGATGATAATCCCACTATTTTGGAAGAGTGTCGACTTTGCATGCATGTGGATTATGAAGAGAAAAATTATATGATATCTATATTGTTGAATTTGATTATGATCCTATATGTAATTGTTATGAAAGAGGAAAATGTGGTTGTAGAAATTTTCATGTCACTAAATTACCTCTCGTTACGTTGAAATTGCTATTGTTTCTTTCTTCTTCCTTGCATATGCTAGATTTTGCTTGTCTTGATAATTTGTTTGCTTATAAAATTCCTATGCATAGGAAGTATGTTAGACTTAAACTTGTTTTTCGCATGCTACATGATGCTCTCTTCGTGTTTCAATTGCTATCTTTCATGTGAACATCATTAAAATTATCAATGCCTAGCTAAACGGCTTTAAACAATAGCGCTTGTCGGGAGGCAACCCAATTTTTCTGTGTTTTTGTTTTTGCTTCTGTTATTGAATAAATACACAGAATTTTCTGTAATAATTGTGTTTTAGTGTTTTAATTAGTGTTTGAGCCAAGTAAGACCTTTGGGATGATTTGGGTGATAGTTGATTTGATTTTGCTGAAAAAATAGAAACTTTTGTGTCCAGTAGTAGAATTGTTAAAATTCACTGGAGCGTCATAAAATTCTCAATTTTTTACACAAGATTTATATACAAATTTCCTCCATTGTCCTAATTTTTTAGAAATTTTGGAGTTACATAAGTTTGGCTAAAGGCCGGATTACTATAGACTGTTCTGTTTTTGACATATTCTGTTTTCATTATGTTGTTTGCTAATTCTGATGAATCTATGGGTAGTATCAGGGGGGTATGGACCATGGATAAGTTAGAATACAGTGGATATAACACCAATATAAAATTAGAATGAGTTTACGACAGTACCTAAAAGTGGTTATTTGCTTTGTTTCGCTAACGGATATCACGAGTTTTTTGTTGAGTTTTTGTTGTGAAGTTCTCAATTTTGAGTAAAGTTTTGAAGGACTACAGAATAAGGAGTGGCAAGAGCCTAAGCTTGGGGATGCCCAAGGCACCCCAAGGTAATATTCAAGGACAACCAAGCATCTAAGCTTGGGGATGCCCCGGTGTTGGGAAACGTTGCATGGAAAAAAATCTATGCACACGCAAGATCTATCCATGGAGATGCATAGCAACGAGAGGGGAGAGTGTGTCTACGTACCCTCGTAGACCGTAAGCTGAAGCGTTTAGTAACATGGTTGATGTAGTCGAACTTCTTCGCGATACAACCGATCGAGTACCGAACGTATGGTACCTCCGCGTTCAGCACACGTTCAGCTCGGTGACGTCCTCGCCTTCTTGATCCAGCAAGATGGCGAAGTAGTGGTTGAGTTCCAGTAGCATGACGGTCTGGTGACGGTGATGGTGAAGCTATCTCCGCATGGCTTCGCCTAAGCACTACGAAAATATGACCGAGGGACCAAAATGTGGAGGGGGGGGGCGCACACGGCTAAGCAATTGTCTTGGTTATGTGTGGCGCCCCCTCCCACATATATATACATGGGGGAGGAGGGAGCAGCCAAGGAGGTGCCCCAAGTAGGCTGAATCCTACTTGGGGTCCTTCCCTAGTGGCACCCCCTTACCATATTTGCTGGAGGGGAAATGAAAGGGGGGAGGAAAGGAAGGGGGAGGCGGACTCCCCCCCTTTCCTTCTCTCCCCAAGGGCTGCGGCCTAGGAGGGGCGCGCCAGCCTCTTGTGGGCTGCTGTGTTCCTCCCTTTGGCCCATATGGCCCATTAAACTCCCGGGGTGACCGGAACCCCTTCCGGTGACCCGATTTCTACCCGGTACATCCCGAAACTCTTCCGGTGTCCAAATATCATCGTCCTATATATCAATCTTTACCTCCAGACCATTCCGGAGATCCTCTTCATGCCCGTGATCTCATTCGGGACTCCGAACAACATTCGATCACCAAATCATATAACTCATATAACACTATATCGTCAATGAACGTTAAGCGTGCGGATCCTACGGGTTCGAGAACTATGTAGACATATTGGCTCCTACATATTCTATGAAGATCTTTATCGGTCGAACCTTATGACAACATACGTAATTCCCTTTGTCCATCGGTATGTTACTTGCCCGAGATTTGATCGTCGGTATCTTCATACCTAGTTCAATCTCGTTAGCGGCAAGTCTCTTTGCTCGTTCCATAATACACCATCTTGCAACTAACTCATTAGTCACTTTTCTTGCAAGGCTTCTTATGATGTGTATTACCGAGAGGGCCCAGAGATACCTCTCCGATACTCGGAGTGACAAATCCTAATCTCGATCTATGCCAACTCAACAAACACCTTCGGAGATACCTGTAGAGAATCTTTATGATCACCCAGTTACATTGTGATGTTTGATAGCACACAAGGTATTCCTTCGGTATCCGGGAGTTGCATAATCTCATAGTCGACTGAATATGTATTTGACATTAAGAAAGCAATAGCAATAAACTGAACGATCAATATGCTAAGCTAACAGATGGGTCTTGTCCATGACATCATTCTCCTAATGATGTGATCCCATTATCAAATGACAACACATGTCTATGGTTAGGAAACCTTAAGCATCTTTGATCAACGAGCTAGTCTAGTAGAGGCTTACTAGGGACACGGTATTTGTTTATGTATTCAAACATGTATTTAAGTTTCCGATCAATACTATTCTAGCATGGATAATAAATATTTATCATGAATAAGGAAATATAAAATAACAACTTTATTATTGCTTCTAGGGCATATTTCCTTCAGTCTCCCACTTACACTAGAGTCAATAATCTAGATTACATTGTTATGAATCTAACACCCATGGAGTCTTGGTGATGATCATGTTTTGCTCGCGGAAGAGGTGTAGTCAACGGGTCTGCTACATTCAGATCCGTATGTATTTTGCAAACTTCTATGTCTCCATCCTTGGCCTTTTCACGAATGGAGTTGAAGCGTCTCTTGATGTGTTTAGTCCTCTTGTGAAACATAGATTCCTTCGCCACGGCTATTGCTCCAATGTTATCACAAAAGATTTTCATTGGACCCGATGCACTGGGTATTACACCCAGATCGGATATGAACTACTTCATCCAGACTCCTTCATGTGCTGCTTCCAAAGCAGCTATGTATTCCTCTTCACACATAGATCCCGCCATGACCTCTGCTTGGAACTGCACCAACTGATAGCTCCACCATTCAATATAAATACATATCCGATTGGTGACTTAGAGTCATCCGGATCAGTGTCAAGCTAGCATCGACGTAACCATTTACGACGAGCTCTTCATCACTTCCATAAACGAGAGACATATGTTTGGTCCTTTCAGGGACTTCGGGATGTTCTTAACCGATGTCCAGTGATCCACTCTTGGATTACTTTGGTACCTCCCTGCCAAACTTATGGCAAGGCACACATCAGGTCTGGTACACGACATAGCATACATGATAGAACCTATGGCTTAGGCATAGGGAATGAATTTCATTTTCTCTCTATCTTCTGCAGTGGTCGGGCTTTCTGACTGACTCAATGTCACACCTTGTAACACAAGCAAGAACCCTTTCTTTGACTGATCCATTTTGAACTTCTTCAAAACTTTATCAAGGTATGTGCTTGGTGAAAGTCCTATTAAGCATCTCCATCTGTCCCTATAGATGTTGATGCCCAATATACACTACTGCAGGATGCTGCTAACGCGACACTACGATCAGAGACCCTTCGAGAAACTGTGTGCAATGCAATAATCGCAAACGGTGCTGTATGAAAACCGTCAGAAATGTATAAAAAATTTGCGATGATGGATTCATCACACACGGTTCAGGTTTTAGTTGCGTGTGCGATGAAGGGCATATAGTTCAGTTCAATTAACTGTTTGTGATGAGGAGGAACAAAAGAAATGGGCAGCTAGATGAAGGAGTGTGCGATACACAGCATATGGTTCACTCGGATGAACCGTTTGTGATTAGGCAACACAAAAGAAACGGTCAGCCAGATGAAGGTGTGTGCGATATACAACATACGGTTCACTCGGATGAACTGTTTGTCATTAGGCAACACAAAAGAAACGGTCAACCAGATCAAGGTGTGTGTGATATACGCATGCGGTTCACTCGGCCCTTGTCGTTATTGTGTGACCTCTGTGGCAACCGTTCGCTCCCCAGGCGCCTCTTCGTGTATCGTGGCAACCTTCCACCGCCTCTTCGCCCTTCCCTCTCGATTTGGAACTACTGTCGCATGCTCTTCCTCCCTCCTCCATTTGTCTTCACCCTTCCTTCTGCCATTGTTCGATCATCTTCTCCATGGAGGGAACAGGCCGGAAACGACCCCATTATTCTTGCCCCGATCTGAATGATGACGCGGTGGAGGAACTCATTGATCGGTGCGACGTCATCACCTAGGCTAGCATGGCAGGTTCGTTCAAGACCTTTCTCGACTCAACTAATAACATCATTACAAGGAACCCAAGGGTCCAGGAGCGATTTGATCTCCCCTATCTTATTTGCTGTGACCCTGCTGACTGGCGCGGGGACGAGGGAAGCCTCGCCTTGTGCAAGTTGATGCTGCTTGATAATGATACATATGATGTTAAGATGCCATCGCTTGAGGGCAAGGCTGGGGCAAGTGCAAATGGAGATTGGGTTGTTTACATTGGGTACAACTGCGAGTGGGAACTTGTGAATGTGTACACTCGTCACCGGGTTCCACTTCCAAAAATCTCAGACGACTGCCCAGAGGTTGAGTACACCGGTATTCTATGTGAGTTCAAATACGATCATGGTGACTGTCGTCTACGGAAGATAGCAATTTGTCGAGTTCCCAGCTGCTATTGAGATTACTCGAACTATGAAGTTATTGCTATCTTCAACAAGCTTGTTGCCTTCCTTACTTCCACGCCTCGATGGATATTGCTCAAAAATCAATTTCTGTACACGGATGAGTACTGTGATGCAATTCAATACGAGGGTCTTGTGTTTGCTGCCACCACTCGTGGCACTATTTTTGCATGGAATCATCATGCTTTCGGTACGTTTGTCTTCCACCATAATTATAATGGTTTCATCCACATGCATGCGGGTTAGCTAGTTTCCCTTTACTAATTAATTAACCTTCTTGTGTTTCCAAGGTCCTGTGAACATTTCCACCACCCATAATTTTAAATTTTTCTAACCAAGGGGGAGATGACGATGATGATGATCACGAGCATGAGGACAAGCTAGACCCATATACTCAGTGTCGCCTGGCAACTTATTTTGATGGATCACCTCTTCTTCTTGTCTGTATACAGGGCACTGCTGATGTTACTAAGGAAGTAGGTGTTGTCTCGCATGGTCGCACTCTCCGGACCTATTCCAACATCCGTTGCAGGGTATTCGGGATGGATACTAGTGTACTAGAGCCAACACCTTCTCCCTTGTTCAGTATTGAAAGTCTTGGAGGAAACTCGCTCTTCCTTGGACAAAACTATCCAATGATGGTGGAAGGCGATCCAGCTGCTGTTGACACAACGTTACTACCATTTATGAGAAGCAACTGTATCTATACCTCGGACATTGCTATGCTTCCCTACCGCCCCAATATGGTTCCTGACATAGGCCACTTCAGCCTGGATGATCAGTCCTGCGTTGGTCTCGAGATTAATAGTAGCGGGCCCTTCCCAGAGAATCACTTCTGGTTCAAACGAAGCGTTTCCAACGCCGACGAGTGGTTGATCTGAAGTTCATTTCACCGCTTTGTTATTTGTTGTGTGAGAAAAACTTTACTAGAATGTTTTGTTGGAAATGATCTATAATCCAACGTGTATCCTCGTTGTCGTTGTGGGCTGATGACTTGTTGCATGTAATCAATGGTACGTTTGCATATGTGTCCATCAACTCACGCCTGCTAGTGGTGTCCATATGAATAGTGCTAGTGATTTTAGTTGCAACAATTAGATAGTGCTAGTGATTTTTAGCTGCATATTTTGACAAATCGCAGTGTTACAAGGTTGACAAATGGCAATGTTACTAGATAAACAAATGTCAATCTTACCAGTTTGACAAATGGCAACTTACCCAAAATGACAGATATGCAAATCTTACCCAATTGTTTGTACGTGTTTGCACACGGGTCATGCAAAAGAACCGTTTGTGTTGAAGGGATGCAGAAATCCTGCTCGGCACATTTTCCCTTGGCTTCCTGGGGAAGCTGTCGGCTTGCATCCGGGTGTTCTAACTAAAACGTTTGCGGTGAGTGTTTTATATTTAAAAACCATTGATGCTTTTTTTCACAAGAAAATCGTTTGATAAGTCTGTACATTAGGAAAGAAAAACGCAAGTTCGTTCAAATCATATCTTTCATTCAGTCACACTGCGAATTTATATTCATATGATCGAGAATTCGAGATACAGTATTAAACCCCAAAAAAACTATTTCCGGCTGCGGCGCAGGCGGCGTGCCGCGCCGTCGTTGTCGTTGTCGTCCTCCACGACGCCGTTGTTGAAGTCTTCAAGGCAGCACAACATGTTCTTCACTTGTAAATCAAACATCATGTCGTCGCGCGATCGACGGGCGGGGCGCGGCAGGACGACAACTGGCGCCGCTGAGAGGTAGCGGTCGATGGCAGCGTCCCATGCCGCTGAGGGGGGCGCGCGCATGGGCACGTGCACGGGCGTGATACGTCTCCAACGTATCTATAATTTTTGATTGTTCCATGCTATATTGTATTCTGTTTTGGACATTATTGGGCTTTATTATACACTTTTATATTATTTTTGGGACTAACCTATTAACCGGAGGCCCAGCCCAGAATTGCTGTTTTTTTGCCTATTTCAGAGTTTCGCAGAAAAAGAATATCAAACGGAGTCCAAACGGAATGAAACCTTCGGGAACGTGATTTTCGGAATGAACGTGATCCAGAGGACTTGGACCCTACGTCAAGACATCAACCAGGAAGGCACGAGGTAGGGGCACGCCTACTGATGAGGACATAGACCTAGGGTAGGGCGATAGGCCTGACCTATACGTCCTACCTAAGGTTCTTGTCCTAGAAGCAAAGAAGTTCAAGAGCAAATAGAGTGGGCTCAACAAAGTTGTCGAGTGCAATCCACTTGACCTACCATTCACTTGGAGATCTCTCCTTATTTAGGTCACTCGACCACTCAACCACTCGACATGCAGAAGACCTAAAGCCACTCTGCGCAGCAACGGTCGGACGTTTACTCATAGACTTAATGATCATTTATAGCACTTTATTAATGACGTTACCTGTAACGCTCTCACTTTATGTACATTGAATCCTGTGTAACAGAGGGGAGCTGGGGTCCTGGCACACTCTATATAAGCCACCGCCCTCCTCTGAGACAAGGGTTCGCACCCCCTGTAACACACACACACGCATATAATCCAGTCGACCGCCTCCGGGCTCCGAGACGTAGGGTTGTTACTTCCTTCGAGAAGGGCCTGAACTCATAAAACTCTTGCGTACAACTTCTCCATAGCTAAGATCTTGCCTCTACATCCCTACCCCCATTCTACTGTCAGATTTAGAACCACGACAGTTGGCGCCCACCGTGGGGCAGGTGTCTTAGCGACTTGTTGGAGAAGTTGCGATTTTTCCGATCCCCATCAGCATGGTTTCCGGCGGAGGAAGGGCCGAGGGCCGCGAGATCCGTTTCGGCGCGCTCGTGTTCGTCGCCGACGACTCCGCTTGGCTCCAAGAAACTCCACTCGACGTCGAGGCGCTCCCCGTCCGCGGGGCAACACACTTTCGCGCGTGCGTCTGCGGCGTCCTCCTGCGGCAGCCGTCGACTCAGTATCGGTCGGCTCCGGTGGTGTCTTCACTCCTTGCTGCACGCTGGCACAAGCGTTCCGGTCGGTCGAGGCTCCAGCGGTAGGTGAGGCACGCGGTGGCTCGCCAATCGGCCACCCCCCAAGTCACGCAATCGAGCCCGACGAAACTCTCTACGGCCTATTCGACTAGCTCCGTTGAGACTGCATCCGAGTGCGACAGCAGTGACCCCGCGGCGGAAGTCCTAATGGTCAACGGACCGCGGAGTCCTCCTGGCTTCCCCGGCGAGGATGGTGGCAATGGCGGAGGCGATCCGTCGCGTGCCCACGAGGAGTACCGCCCCGAGCCCCTCTCTTCGCAGCAGAGGGAAGAGCTTCGCCGCCGCAACATGGATGCACTTCACACTCCTATTGTTGGAGAAACCCCCGAGGCCCGGGCCTTGGAGGAGGTGCGTCTGGCCAACTTGGCTGAGCGCACTCGACTGGAGAATCTCCAGCACGCACTCGATGAGCGTGCTCGGCAACGGATTCCTGAGTCCAGTCGACGACAACTTTTTCCGCCTCCTACTCAGGTATACCGAACTCCGATTCAGAATCTCACAGCTGCAGCCCGAATAGCAGAGTCGATCTAGCCCTCCCAGTCAGAAGCTGGCAGAGGTTTGATGCTGATCAAGGATTTACGCCGGGCAGCAGGAGAACAAAACACAGCAGTATCTCAGTCGCGGAATAGGATCCATAGCAGATCCGTGGTAGCAGACACAGTCCAGTCGGCTCACAGTCCAAGATCGCCCCCGAGGCGTGAGGGACGTGGAGACCGACGAGATCTATACAGAAACCGTGAGCAGTATGATCACCGACTCGACCATGATGATCGTCGCCGAGTGCCCACGCCTCCCCCAAGGAGTGGGTCATACGCACCTCGGCAACACGATGACAGGCGCCCTCACAGTGGTGGGCGAAGGACTCCAGTCGACCCCCGGGAACTAGGCTTTGACGCGAGATGCATTCTCGTTCAAGGTTTGGTTGACAGGAACAGAGCACACAGAGATGGCCACGATAGAGATTACCCGACCGGCAGCAGGGTGCATGTTTCGGGTCCCGAGTATTTCAGCAGAGCCATCAGAGCAGCAGTGATTCCTCCAAACTTCAGGTTGGCGACTGGAGTCAGCAAATTCACTGGTGAGTCCAAGCCTGACAGTTGGCTTGAGGACTACCGAGTGGTTGTGCAGATTGGTGGTGGCAATGACGAAGTGGTCATGAAGCACCTGCCTCTGATGTTAGAGGGTTCGGCCAGAGCGTGGTTGAATCAGTTAGCACCTGGCAGTATTTACAGTTGGGAAGAGCTTGCCCGAGTGTTTGTCAGAACATTTGAGGGTGCATGCAAACGACCAGCGGGGCTAACTGAGCTACAGTCTTGTGTGCAGAAGTCGAATGAAACTTTGAGAGATTATATCCAAAGGTGGATCACGTTGCACCACACGGTGGAGAATGTGTCTGGTCACCAAGCAGTTTGTGCCTTCAAGGAAGGCATCAAGTATCGAGAATTGAATCTGAAGTTCGGTCAGACCGGAGATATGTCTCTGAGTCGAATGATGGAAATTGCCACCAAGTATGCTAATGGTGAAGAGGAGGATCGGCTCCGGAGTGGCAAGCACAAAACAGTCGCCCACGAAACCGGGGGAGGGAACTCCAGTCGGAAGCAGAAGCGCAAAGCCAAGCCAGCTGCTCCTCGAGAAACCTTAGCTGTAACTCAAGGAAAGTTCAAGGGGAAGCCCAAAGGGCCATGGAACCCCAAGAAAGTAAAAGATCAAGATGGAAATGATGTGTTGGATTTACCATGCCACATTCACATCAAAAAAGATGAGGAGGGTAATCTCATTTATCCGAAACACACCACTCGACAATGTCGGCTCCTAATCCAGCAGTTCCGAGAGAAACAACCCAAAGAAAAGGAGAAAGAATCGGACAAAGTTGAGGATAAAGAAGAGGACGATGATGGTTACCCCCACGTCAATTCCACTCTAATGATTTTTGCTGATGTTGAGAGCAAGAGTCGACTGAAAGTCATCAACAGAGAAGTGAACATGGTCGCTCCGGCGACGCCCAGTTATTAGATGTGGTCCCAGACTGCCATTACATTCGACCAGTCTGATCACCCGACACACATAGCCGCCCCTGGGAGGCAAGCGTTGGTGGTCGACCCAGTCGTCGAGGGCACTCGGTTGACTAAGGTTCTGATGGATGGTGGCAGTGGCCTGAATATACTGTATGCGGAGACCTTGAAGGGGATGGGCATTCCGATGTCCAGACTCAGTGAAAGCAATATGAGTTTCCATGGGGTTATTCCTGGCAAGAAGGCTGAGTCACTCGGCCAGATCGCCCTCGATGTGGTTTTTGGTGATTCCAAGAATTACCGCAAAGAAAAGTTGACGTTTGAAGTCGTCGATTTCCAGAGTGCTTATCATGCTATTCTGGGCAGGCCGGCTTATGCACGTTTCATGGCTCGACCATGTTACATTTACCTCAAATTGAAGATGCCTGGTCCTAAAGGAGTGATCACCATCACTGGCAATCGGAAGAAGGCCGAAGAGTGCTTCCAGAAGGGCTCAAAGATCGCCGATGCACAAATGGCAGTGGTGGAATTGCAGGAGTAGCAAAAAAATGCAGATCCGAGTGATTTGTTGCGAGCTAAGAAGCCTGCCACGGATTCAGCATTTCAGTCGTCTGGCAAAACAAAGCCGATCCATATTCACCCGACTGATCCCAATGCTGCTCCAACTCACATTTCGACAACACTCGACTCCAAATAGGAAGAAGCGCTCATCCAGTTCCTCCGTGAGAACTGGGACATCTTTGCATGGAAACCTTCGGACATGCCAGGTTTTCCCAGGGGGCTGGCTGATCACCGTTTGCGAGTCGACCCAAAAGTGAAACTAGTTAAAGAACATCTTCGACGGTCCGCCGTGCAGAAGAGAAAAGCAATCGGTGAAGAAGTGGTTCGACTCCTAGCAGCTGAGTTTATCCGAGAGATCTACCACTCCGAGTAGTTAGCCAATGTTGTCATGGTCCCCAAGAAGGACGACTCACTTCGCATGTGCATTGACTTCAAGCATATCAATTGGGCCTGCCCGAAAGATCACTTTCCTCTCCCCCGCATCGATCAAATTGTTGACTCGACTGCAGGGTGTGAGCGCTTGTCCTTTTTGGACGCTTATTCCGGGTATCATCAGATCTGACTGTATGGACCCGGTGAGATAAAAACAGCTTTCATCACTCGATTTGGGTGCTTCTGTTATGTCACCATGCCATTTTGCCTGAAGAATGCTGGAGCCACATTCATGAGGATGATTCAGAAGTGTTTACTCACTCAAATCAGTCGGAATGTGGAAGCATACATGGATGACATTGTGGTCAAGTCACGTAAAGGTTCCGACCTGTTGGCTGACCTTGCTGAAACTTTTGCCAACCTCAGAAGGTATGATATCAAGCTTAATCCATCAAAGTGCACATTCGGAGTTCCGGGCGGAAAATTACTCGGTTTTCTCGTTTTCGAACGGGGGATCGACGCTAACCCAGAGAAAGTTGGTGCCATTCTCCGAATGAAGCGCCATGTGCGTGTGCACCATGTCCAGAAGCTTACAGCTGTTTGGCCGCCTTAAGTCGATTCATTTCTCGCCTCGGTGAAAAGGCATTGCCTCTTTACCGACTAATGAAGAAGTCTGATAAGTTCGAGTGGACTCCTGAAGTTGATGCAACATTTGCAGAGCTCAAAGCCCTGCTTTCCACCCAGCCGGTGCTTGCTGCCCCAATTAGCAAAGAGCCTTTACTGCTTTACATTGCAGCCACTGGACAAGTTGTCAGTACGGTACTTACGTTCGAGCGGGAAGAGGAAGGAAAAGCCTATAAAGTTCAGCGCCCAGTATATTATGTTTCCGAAGTTTTGACTCCATCAAAGCAAAGATATCCACATTATCAGAAGCTTATTTATGGGATTTATACGACCACGAAGAAGGTTGCACATTGTTTCTCTGACCACTCCATTATAGTCGTCAGCGACGCTCCATTATCAGAGATTCTGAACAACAGAGATGCAACTGGTCGAGTGGCAAAGTGGGCGATTGAACTCCTTCCCTTGGATATTAAGTTTGAGGCAAAGAAAGCTATCAAGTCCCAAGCAATAGCAGATTTCCTCGCCGAGTGGATCGAACAGCAACTGCTGACTCAAATCCACTCGGAGCATTGGACCATGTTGTTTGATGGTTCCAAGATGCTGATGGTTCCGGTGCTGGGGTGGTACTGCTATCCCCCCGAGGAGACAAGCTCAGATATGTTCTCCAGATTCACTTTGATTCCTCCAATAACGAAGCGGAATATGAAGCACTTTTATATGGGTTACGTATGGCCATCTCACTCGGCGTCCGTCGCCTCATGGTCTACGGCGACTCAGATTTGGTAGTCAATCAAGTGATGAAGGAGTGGGACGTCAGAAGCCCAGCTATGACTAGTTATTGCAATGCGGTGAGGAAGTTGGAAAAGAAGTTTGAGGGGTTAGAGCTCCATCATATACCCCGACTGAAAAATCAAGCAGCCGATGATTTGGCAAAGATAGGTTCCAAGAGAGAAGCCATTCCCAGCAATGTGTTTTTAGAACACATTCATACACCTTCAGTTCAAGAAGATCCTTTCACTGAAGAGCCCCCGCAGCCTAAGAGTGCCACAGATCCGACTGAAGTCGATGTCCCAGCCGTGGTCGACCTGATCATGGAGGTTTTGGTCATCACTCCCGACTGGACAGTGCCATACATTGCGTATATCCTTAGGAAGGAACTCCCAGAGGATGAAGAAGAGGCTCGACAGATCGTCCGTCGATCCAAAGCCTTCACTTTGATAAGAGGACATCTGTTCAGGGAAGCGTAACTGGAGTCAGCCAGAAATGCATAACATCAGAAGAAGGTCGAATGATCCTCAACGACATCCACTCGGGGATCTGTGGTCACCATGCGTCCTCTCGGACCATTGTGGCCAAAGCATACCGAGCTGGATTTTATTGGCCACGAGCAAATGAAATGGCGAAACATATAGTCGACAAATGTGAAGGCTGCCAGTTTTACTCCAATATGTCCCACAAGCCTGCTTCAGCCGTGAAGACTATTCCACTCATATGGCCCTTTGCTGTTTGGGGATTGGATATGGTTGGACCCCTGAGGACTGGTAGGAGCGGCTTCACTCATGTGCTTGTAGCAGTCGACAAGTTTACCGAATGGATTGAAGCCAAGCTTATCAAGAATCTTGAGGCCAGCACTGCCGTCAGTTTCATCAGAGAATTGACATTCAGATACGGAGTTCCGCACAGCATCATCACTGACAACGGGTCAAACTTTGATTCTGATGAGTTCAGAGCCTTCTGTGCTTCCCAAGGCACACGAGTCGACTATGCTTTAGTCACCCACCCTCAGTCGAATGGACAAGCAGAAAGAGCAAATGGCTTGATTCTCAAAGGACTGAAACCCCGTCTAATGCGTGATCTCAAGCATGCAGCAGGCGCCTGGGTCGATGAACTTCCATCAGTTCTTTGGGGATTGAGGACAACTCCCAATCGGTCGACTGGCCGAACTCCATTCTTCTTGGTTTATGGAGCTGAAGCTGTTCTACCGAGTGACTTGCTTCACAATGCACCCCGAGTCGAGTTCTTCTCTGAAGATGAAGCAGAACAGGCCCGGCAGGACGCAGTCGATCTCCTAGAGGAGGAAACAGAGATGGCCTTAATCTGGTCGACCATTTATCAGCAAGACTTGCGTCGATTCCACGCCAGAAACGTGAGGGGCCGAGCCTTTCAAGAGGGAGACTTGGTTCTTCGAGTGGATCAGCAAAAACCACACAAGCATGCCCCTGCTTGGGAAGGTCCCTTCATTGTCACCAGAGTTCTCCACAATGGAGCATACCATCTTTACAATGTCGAGCATCAGAAAGACGAGCCACGGGCTTGGAACGCGGAGCTGCTCCGCCCCTTTTATACTTGAGTACTCATTCAAATGAGATGTAATAAGAAATACCTTTGTAGTTTGTTTATCAAAGACAAGAGCTTTACAGTCTTCCTAAATGGTTGTTGTTACTTTTGTTTGCGTCTAAAATCCCCCAGTGGGTGACTTTGCCGCGAATCCGTTTCGCCTAAGTTTAAAAAATCCTACCGAGTGGTGAGCAAGCCTCCCACTCGGGGGCTTAGCTGCAGTCCAGTACTTGCCTAAGTGTAAAAAATCCTACCGAGTGGTGAGCAAGTCTCCCACTCGGGGGCTTAGCTGCAGTCCAGTACTCGCCTAAGTGTAAAAACTCCTACCGAGTGGTGAGCAAGCCTCTCACTCGGGGGCTTAACTGCAGTCCAGTACTCGCCTAAGTGTAAAAAATCCTACCGAGTGGTGAGCAAGCCTCTTACTCGGGGGCTTAGCCGCAGTCCAGTACTCGCCTAAGTTTAA
Source organism: Triticum aestivum (assembly GCF_018294505.1). NCBI lineage: Eukaryota > Viridiplantae > Streptophyta > Magnoliopsida > Poales > Poaceae > Triticum > Triticum aestivum. Next base: position 338,778,923 of record NC_057805.1, read on the forward strand.
AAAATCCTATCGAGTGGTGAGCAAGCCTCCCACTCGGGGGCTTAGCTGCAGTCCAGTACTCGCCTAAGTGTAAAAATCCTACCGAGTGGTGAGCAAGCCTCTCACTCGGGGGCTTAGCTGCAGTCCAGTACTCGCCTAAGTGTAAAAAATCCTACCGAGTGGTGAGCAAGCCTCTCACTCGGGGGCTTAGCTGCAGTCCAGTACTCGGCTAAGTTTAAAAAATCCTACCGAGTGGTGAGCAAGCCTCTCACTCGGGGGCTTAGCTGCAGTCCAGTACTCGCCTAAGTGTAGAAAATCCTACCGAGTGGTGAGCAAGCCTCCCACTCGGGGGCTTAGCTGCAGTCCAGTACTCGCCTAAGTGTGAAAAATCCTACCGAGTGGTGAGCAACCCTCCCACTCGGGGGCTTAGCTGCAGTCCAGTACTCGCCTAAGTTTGAAAAAATCCTACCGAGTGGTGAGCAACCCTCCCACTCGGGGGCTTAGCTGCAGTCCAGTACTCGCCTAAGTGTGAAAAATCCCACCGAGTGGTGAGCAACCCTCCCACTCGGGGGCTTAGCTGCAGTCCAGTACTCGCCTAAGTGTAAAAAAATCCTACCGAGTGGTGAGCAAGCCTCTCCCTCGGGGGCTTAGTTGCAGTCCAGTACTCGCCTAAGTGTAAAAAATCCTACCGAGTGGTGAGCAAGCCTCTCACTCGAGGACTTAGTTGCAGTCCGGTACTCGCCTATGTGTGAAAAATCCTACCGAGTGGTGAGCAACCCTCCCACTCGGGGGCTTAGCTGCAGTCCAGTACTCGCCTAAGTTTGAAACACATCCTTATCCACAAGGACGACGAGGTGCAGGTCGACTACAACCTTCTCCTCGGAGCTACGCCACAAATACAACGTACACTCCATCCTCATCCGCAAGGACGACGAGGTGCAGGTCGACTGCAACCTTCTCCTTGGAGCTACGCCACAAGTACAACGTACGCTCCATCCTCATCCGCAAGGACGACGAGGTGCAGGTCGACTGCAACCTTCTCCTTGGAACTACACCACAAGTACAACGTACGCTCCATCCTCATCCACAAGGACGATGAGGTGCAGGTCGACTGGAATCTCCTCCTCAGAGCTGCATCTCAAGTTCAAAGATAATTCCGAGTGAAGAACAAAACCCACTCGAAGACAAACGCAAGCATATTTCAAGGTAAACAAAGTTCAGATAAATCCTAAGGTTCCGTACCGCATATCAAAAGTACTCGAGCATCAATCCCGAAGAAGTTTAAAGATTACACAATCACTCGGCATTCTGAGGCAAATAAAGTTGGAGCATAATGTTTTTTGGTCACTCATCGGGAGAAGGACTGGCTGGGTCGCAGAAACTGTCAAGGTCTATGCTGTCTGCGATGCGAGTGGCAGCGTCAAGGAAAGTGTCCATAAAGGACTGGAAAGTGTGCCTTTTTGTGTTAGCAACCTTGAGCTCCGCCAGCTTGTCTTCTTTGACATCCTTGCAGTGCACTCGGACCAGAGACAAGGCGACATCAGCACTGCAACGAGCAGACAACTTTTTCCATTCTTGCACTCGGTCAGGTATTTGGTTCAGTCGAGCCATCAGAGACTCGAGGTCTTGAGATAGTTCCGCCTGAGGCCAGAGTTCAGCATCAACCCGAGTCATCGCCGCCTTCAGGCGGGCAAGATAAGCAATCGCGTTGTCCATGCGAGATTCCGATCGCAGCACATTCATTGCGACGTCATCTTTGACTGGGCAATTTATGGGGTCGAGACCTGTCTCGACCCGCCCAGTTTCTGCTTCAAAATCTTGGCAAAGCTCTGCACAGTTGAGTAAACGGTGAGTCGACGATATGATCGGGCTTGACAGTTGACCGCAATAAGTCAGTTAGTCATCAGTACCTTCAAGTTTTAGGACCAGCTTTGCAGCAAGCTGGCCCAGATAAGACTCCAACTCGCCCTTCCTGGCCTTGAGGCTCCCAAGCTCGTTTGTCAGGTTGTCCTTGTCTTTCTTCAGTCGCTCGACCTCCCGATTGGCGTCAGAAATAGCAGCCTTCAGTTTGGAGTTCTCTTCTTCTAACTTGCCGACTAAAGCAAGCTTCTTGTCAGCAAGCGCCGTCTTCTCTCGCGCTTCCTTCTGTGCAGCAGCAAGATCCTGATCCTTCTTCTCCAAATCCTGCTTCATTTTCTCTAAAGAAATAACATTCTTCAGACGGGCTTGGAGTTCACGGTTTTCACTACATACATCTGCTCGAGTGGAGTCACTCGGTTCAAAAAATGGAAAGGAAAAGTGCCAGCAGTGAGATAGACAGTTGACGATTGGTTACCTCCCATGGCAGCTACTTCATCACGAGTAGTCTTGAGATTCTTCTTGGCCAATTCCAGATCAAGGTTGAGGCTGATTTGCTGTTTGTTCATTGCAGAAAGCTGAGCCCCAAGATCACAAGATTTCTGCAGTATAAGCCATATCAGTTGACTGAGATAAAAAGACATCACAGTGATAGCTACTCTAAGACTACCACCGAATCAAACATTAAACGGCAGTCTCGGGAACTACACCCAGTGGGTGCACTTAGCGTGCCCCAACTGGTTTGAATAAACACTCGACATGGCCTTCCCAGCGCGAGAGTAAAAAAAGTTCTCAGACCATAGTTGACTACCCGCAGTTAACCACGGCCTCGGGGACTACACCCAGTGGGTGCACTTAGCGTGCCCCCACTGGTTCTGGTTTCATTCGACCTGGTCCGCCCAGACCGAGTGACAAAATTTAGATTCTCAGACCACAGTCGACTGCCCACAGTCAACTATGGTCTCGGGGACTACACCCAGTGGGTGCACTAAGAGTGCCCCCACTAGTTCAAAGATTCAATTCAAGACGACTCAAATTGCCTCGTACAACTTCATAACAGTCACACCCAGTGGGTGATCGGATGAGAAGTATGATCAATCAGGAATCAACTAACCTGGACATTGGTCTGCTGAGCTGCTCCAGTGTTGAAGGCCACCTGACTGGCCTCATGCATCACTTTCATTTGCCCCATCACAAGGTTCAATTGAAGAAGAGCTTCTTTGGCGGCAGCCGGTGGGTCGTCAGGAGTCTGATACACAGTGAAAAGCGATGATGGCAGAGCAGTCGGTATTGACGCAGCAGAAGTCTGAGCAGCTGATCCTGATGGGCAATCAGTCGACAGCAGGATAGCGAAAGTGACGTTGGTACATGCCGGATCTGTCGATCGCTCGACTGCCATCTCAGGCATCTCAGTCGACTGAGGAACCTGGACCTCAAGCGTCTTCCCGCTCAGTTCCGCGTCCCTCCTCCTCCTTCCCCTCAGCGGTACTTCTTCTTCATCGTCTGGGAGCACAACAACATCTCGTGGTGCTGCAACAGACAGAGAAAGTCAAAGAGATAGCTGACAAACAATCCAGTGGCCCAAATAAATTCGACTCGGGCAGACTTACTGGCTTTGGAGGTAGCTGCATCGGCGGTTTCCTCGTCGACTGGAGTCTTGTCGATATCCATATCAGTCGCAGCCGAGGCCGGGCTGTAAAGGTTCATCATCCACTCAGCCAGTACAATAGAATCGGTCGGAACACGAAAATACAGGGAGAACATTTACCCAGAAGCAACAGGAACGTCCATCTTGATTTTAGGCAGGGTCTTCCAAGCCTTTGAAGGATTGATCTTGGGCTGCTTGGTGACCATCTCAGCCAATTCTGGAGTCGAAGACCGAGCGCGCTTTTGAGATGGAGCGCTCGAGGCCACAGCCTTGCCGCGCCTACCCGTGGGATCATGGTGCTGCTTGGATCAACGTTCGGAACGAGGTGGTGAGTCGGCTACCTCCTCGTCGTCGGACTCATCGCTCTCATCTTCATCACCGTCGGCTGGTGACTCCCACTCGCCGCTCTCCTCCGCGTTGTCCTCGCCTTCATGGTCCTGCTCCAGAGCTTGCTCGCCATTGGGCATTGAGTACATCTCTGTATAAATCTACAAAACAAGGAGCCGAGTGGAAATCAGTCGGATCAACAAACAGGCAGAAAACACATCCAAATTCAATCAAGTGTAGTGGCCAAACCTTGTCTGGCTGGTTGCTTTCGCTGAAAGTTTTGACCCTCCTGCCACCCCTGGGGTTGTCCTTGTTCCCGGTGATGCCCCTCAGCCACTGTTTTGGCCTCCACCACCTCCGGATGAACCCGAGCGGTATCACCAGCCCCGGAGTACATCCACATGGAGTGGTCACGAGCTTGGAGTGGTTGAATGCGTCGACTGAGGAACACCTCCAGCAGATCCATGCTGGTGACACCTTGGTTGATCAGTTGAACTACTCTCTCGACCAACATGCCCATCTCCGGCTTCTCCGCGGCGGTCACTTTCAATGAAGATGGAGTTTGAACACGATCAAGAGAGAAAGGGGGAAGTCCAGTCGACTGGCCTGGAGTCGCAATATCCTAGCAATAGAACCAGGTCGACTGCCAGCCCCTGACCGACTCAGGAAGAGTCATCGAAGGGAAGGAACTCCTCTTCCTCATCTGAATACCCAGACCCCCACACATCTGGATAACATAGGTTTTCTCGTCGTTCGAGTTTGCTTTCTTCACTGTTTGGGAGTGGATGGCGAAAATGTGCTTGAAAAGACCCAGTGCGGTTAACACCCCAGAAAATTATCGCACATGGACAGGAATGCGGCAAGGTATGTGATGGTGTTGGGAGTGAAATGATGGAGTTGAGCCCCGAAGAAATTCAAGAAACCTCGAAAGAAGGGGTGTGGAGGAAGCGAGAAACCGCGGTCGACATGGGTGGCAAGCAGAACACACTCACCCGGTTGCGGCTGTGGCTCCGTTTCCCCCTCCAGCAGCCGCGCGGACCCATGGACGATCAGCCCTGACTCGGCCATATCATCCAAGTCCTCCTGCTGAAGCGAGGAATGGATCCAATCTCCCTGGATCCAACCCCGCGGCAGCCGAGCGCGATGAAGATCCCCGATTCGTCTTCTTGCCTTTCGCCGCCCCCGTCGCCTTCTTCACGCGCTCCAGCGCTGCCGTTTTCTCCTTCCCCATGGCGGCGGAGAGGAGGCGTCGAGAGTGGAGAAGTCGGATGGGGTGAAAGAGCGAGAGGAAGAAGAAGGAGAATGGGCACGCACAGTGCGGACGCCTCGGCCTCGCCGCTTTTAAAGGCCCACTTCCGAGTGGCTGACGCGTGGGTCCAGGCGATCCTGTCAAATCCCGCAACAGTCGTACACGAGATTCGTGGCGAAAAAGGTGGCGCAGAAATCAAAACGTCATGTTTATCCACTCCGCTTACCACGGCACGCTCCGCCTGGCGTGCTTTCACCGAAATTTCGAATCCTGCGAAATCCGAGATCCTCTGCAACCGATCACGCCAAAGATTTCGCGTCAAAGACAACACTCGGCGGGTGACATTATAAAAACCAATCAGCAATTCCTGAATCGATCAAGGCGACTGAAACAAAGCCGAAGTACCACACTAGCCTCTGTTCAGAGATGAGTTCTTGAGAAAGGCAAGAGTCAAAGCAAGATCAACTTCAACCTTCTTTTCACTCGGACCTCAATCCATTCGGGGGCTAATGATGAGGACATAGACCTAGGGTAGGGCGATAGGCCTGACCTATACGTCCTACCTAAGGTCCTTGTCCTAGAAGCAAAGAAGTTTAAGAGCAAATAGAGAGGGCTCAACAAAGTTGTCGAGTGCAATCCACTCGACCTACCATTCACTCGGAGATCTCTTTTTATTTAGGTCACTCGACCACTCAACCACTCGACATGCAGAAGACCTAAAGCCACTCTATGCAGCAACGGTCGGACGTTTACTCATAGACTTAATGATCATTTATAGCACTTTGTTATTGACGTTACCTGTAACGCTCTCACTTTATGTACATTGAATCCTGTGTAATGGAGGGGAGCTGGGGTCCTGGCACACTCTATATAAGCCACCCCCCTCCTCTGAGACAAGGTTTCGCACCCCCTGTAACACACACACATGCATATAATCCAGTCGACCGCCTCCGGGCTCCGAGACGTAGGGTTGTTACTTCCTCCGAGAAGGGCCTGAACTCGTAAAACTCTTGCGTACAACTTCTCCAAAGCTAAGATCTTGCCTCTACATCCCTACCCCCCATTCTACTGTCAGACTTAGAACCACGACACCTACCCCCCAGGCGCGCCCTCCACCCTCATGGGCCCCACGTTGCTCTACCGACGTACTTCTTCCTCCTATATATACCTACGTACCCCCAAACTACCAGATACAGAGCCAAAAACCTAATTCCACCGCCGCAACCTTCTGTACCAGTGAGATCCCATCTTGGTGCCTTTTCCGGAGCTCCGCCGGAGGGGGCATCGATCACGGAGGGCTTCTACATCAACACCTTAGCCTCTCTGATGATGTGTGAGTAGTTTACCTCAGACCTTCGGGTCCATAGTTATTAGCTAGATGGCTTCTTCTCTCTTTTTGGATATCAATACAATGTTCTCCCCCTCTCTCGGGGAGATCTATTCGATGTAATCTTCTTTTGCAGTGTGTTTGTTGAGACCGATGAATTGTGGGTTTATGATCAAGTTTATCTATGAACAATATTTGGATCTTCTCTGAATTCTTTTATGTATGATTGGTTATCTTTGCAAGTCTCTTCGAATTATCAGTTTGGTTTGGCCTACTAGATTGATCTTTCTTGCAATGGGAGAAGTGCTTAGCTTTGGGTTCAATCTTGCGGTGTCCTTTCCCAGTGACAGTAGGGGCAGCAAGGCACATATTGTATTGTTGCCATCGAGAATAACAAGATGGGGTTTATATCATATTGCATGAGTTTATCCCTCTACATCATGTCATCTTGCTTAAAGCGTTACTCTGTTCTTATGAACTTAATACTCTAGATGCATGCTGGATAGCGGTCGATGTGTGGAGTAATTGTATTAGATGCTGGCAGGAGTCGTCTACTTGTCTCGGATGTGATGCCTATATACATGATCATACCTAGATATTCTCATAACTATGCTCAATTCTGTCAATTGCTCAACAGTAATTTGTTCACCCACCGTAATACTTATGCTCTTGAGAGAAGCCACTAGTGAAACCTATGGCCCCCGGGTCTATTTTCCATCATATTAATCTCCCGACAACAAGTTATTCCTAGCATCGTCTTTATTTTACTTTCCTTACTTTGCATCTTTATCATAAAAATACCAAAAATATTATCTTATCATATCTATAATATCTCACTCTCGTAAGTGACCGTGAAGGGATTGACAACCCCTTTATTGCGTTGGTTGCGAGGATTTATTTGTTTGTGTAGGTGCGAGGGACTCGTGCGTGGCCTCCTACTGGATTGATACCTTGGTTCTCAAAAACTGAGGGAAATACTTACACTACTTTGCTGCATCACCCTTTCCTCTTCAAGGGAAAACTGACGCAATGCTCAAGAGGTAGCAAGAAGGATTTTTGGCGCCGTTGCCGGGGAGTCTACGCAAAAGTCAACACACTAAGTACCCATCACAAACCCTTATCTCCCGCATTACATTATTTGCCATTTGCCTCTCGTTTTCCTCTCCCCCACTTCACCCTTGCCATTTTATTCGCCCTCTCTTTTCCGTTCGCCTCCTTTTTGTTTGCTTCTTGTTTGCTCGCGTGTTGGATTGCTTGCTTGTCACGATGGCTCAAGATAATACTAAATTGTGTGATTTCACCAATACCAACAACAATGATTTTCTTAGCACTCCGATTGCTCCTCTTACTGACACTGAATCTTGTGAAATCAATGCTTCTTTGTTGAATCTTGTCATGAAAGATCAATTTGCCGGCCTTCCTAGTGAAGATGCCGCTACCCATCTAAATAGCTTCGTAAATTTGCATGATATGCAAAAGAAGAAAGATGTGGACAATGATATTGTTAAATTGAAGCTATTTCCTTTTTCGCTTGGAGATCGTGCTAAAGCTTGGTTTTCGTCTTTGCCTAAAAATAGTATTGATTCTTGGAATAAGTGCAAAGATGCTTTTATCTCTAAATATTTTCCTCCCGCTAAGATTATCTCTCTTAGAAACGATATTATGAATTTTAAGCAACTTGATCATGAACATGTTGCACAAGCTTGGGAGAGGATGAAATTAATGATACGTAATTGCCCTACGCATGGTTTGAATTTGTGGATGATTATACAAAAAATTTAAGCCGGATTGAATTTCGCTTCTAGAAATCTTTTAGATTCGGCCGCGGGAGGCACTTTTATGGAAATCACTTTAGGAGAAGCTACTAAACTCCTAGATAATATTATGGTTAATTATTCTCAATGGCACACTGAAAGATCTATTAATAAAAAAGTGCATGCGATAGAAGAAATTAATGTTTTGAGTGGAAAGATGGATGAACTTATGAAATTATTTGCTAATAAAAGTGTTTCTTCTAATCCTAATGATATGCCTTTGTCTACTTTGATTGAGAATAATAATGAATCTATGGATGTGAATTTTGTTGGTAGGAATAATTTTGGTAACAACGCGTATAGAGGAAACTTTAATCCTAGGCCGTACCCTAGTAATTCCTCTAATAATTATGGTAATTCCTACAACAATTCTTATGGAAATTTTAATAAGATGCCCTCTGAATTTGAGACTAGTGTTAAGGAATTTATGAATTCGCAAAAGAATTTCAATGCTTTGCTTGAAGAAAAACTGCTTAAAGTTGATGAATTGGCTAGGAACGTTGATAGAATTTCCCTTGATGTTGATTCTTTAAAACTTAGATCTATTCCACCTAAGCATGATATCAATGAGTCTCTCAAATCCATGAGAATTTCCATTGATGAGTGAAAAGAAAGAACCGCTAGGATGTGTGCTAAGAAAGATGGCTTTGTGAAAGCGTGTTCTTCTAGTTTCTATGAAAATAAAGATGAAGATCTAAAAGTTATTGATGTGTCCCCTATTAAATCTTTGTTTTGCAATATGAATCTTGGTAATGATGGGACTGAATATGATCCACCTTTACCTACAAGGCGTTCCAAAAATTCGGAGTTTTTAGATCTTGATGCTAAAATTGATAAAAGTGGGATTGAAGAGATCAAAACTCTAGATATTAATGAACCCGCTATTTTGGATTTCGAGGAATTTAATTATGATAATTGTTCTTTAATAGATTGTATTTCCTTGTTGCAATCCGTGCTAAATTCTCCTCATGCTTATAGTCAAAATAAAGCCTTTACCAAACATATCAGTGATGCCTTGATGCAATCTTATGAAGAAAAACTTGAGTTGGAAGTTTCTATCCCTAGAAAACTTATGATGAACGGGAACCTGTTGGAAATATGCCCTAGAGGCAATAATAAAATGGTTATTATTATATTTCCTTGTTCATGATAATTGTCTATTGTTCATGCTATAATTGTGTTATCCGGAAATCGTAATACATGTGTGAATACATAGACCACAACGTGTCCCTAGTAAGCCTCTAGTTGACTAGCTTGTTGATCAACAGATAGTCATGGTTTCCTGACTATGGACATTGGATGTCATTGATAACGGGATCACATCATTAGGAGAATGATGTGATGGACAAGACCCAATCCTAAGCATAGCACAAAGATCGTGTAGTTCCTTTGCTAGACCTTTTCCAATGTCAAGTATCATTTCCTTAGACCATGAGATCGTGTTACTCCCGGATGCCGTAGGAGTGCTTTGGGTGTACCAAATGTCACAACGTAACTGGGTGACTATAAAGGTACACTACAGGTATCTCTGAAAGTGTCTGTTGGGTTGACACGGATCGAGACTGGGATTTGTCACTCCGTATGACGGAGAGGTATCTCTGGGCCCACTCGGTAATGCATCATCATAATGAGCTCAAAGTGACCAAGTGGTTGGTCACGGGATCATGCATTACGGTACGAGTAAAGTGACTTGCCGGTAACGAGATTGAACGAGGTATTGGGATACCAACGATCTAATCTCGGGCAAGTAACGTACCGATTGACAAAGGGAATTGTATACGGGATTGATTGAATCCTCGACATCGTGGTTCATCCGATGAGATTATCGTGGAACATGTGGGAGCCAACATGGGTATCCATATCCCGCTGTTGGTTATTGACCGGAGAGTCGTCTCGGTCATGTCTGCGTGTCTCCCGAACCCGTAGGGTCTACACACTTAAGGTTCGGTGACGCTAGGGTTGTAGAGATATTAGTATGCGGAAACCTGAAAGTTGTTCGGAGTCCCGGATGAGATCCCGGACGTCACGAGGAGTTCCGGAATGGTCCGGAGGTGAAGAATTATATATCGGAAGTCCAGTTTCGGCCACCAGGAAAGTTTCGGGGGTTATCGGTATTGTACCGGGACCACCGGAAGGGTCCCGGGGGTCCACCGGGTGGGGCCACCTATCCCGGAGGGCCCCATGGGCTGAAGTGGGAGGGGAACCAGCCCCTGGTGGGCTGGTGCGCCCCCCATGGGCCTCCCTCTGCTCCTAGGGTTGGAAACCCTAGGGGTGGGGGGCGCCCCACCTGACTTGGGGGGCAAGTTCCCCCCCCCTTGGCCGCCGCCCCCCTGGAGATTGCATCTCCCAGGGCCGGCGCCCCCCCAGGGCCCCTATATATAGTGGGGGGAGGGAGGGAAGCAGTACCCTAGCCCCTGGCGCCTCCCGTGACACCTCTCCCTCCCGGTTGCGCTTGGCGAAGCCCTGCCGGGATCCCCGCTACTTCCACCACCACGCCGTCGTGCTGCTGGATCTCCATCAAGCTCTCCTTCCCCCTTGCTAGATCAAGAAGGAGGAGACGTCGCTGCTCCGTACGTGTGTTGAACGCGGAGGTGCCGTCCGTTCGGCGCTATGTCATCGGTGATTTGGATCACGACGAGTACGACTCCATCAACCCCGTTCACTTGAACGCTTCCGCTCGCGATCTACAAGGGTATGTAGATGCACTCCTTCTCTCTCGTTGCTAGTAAACTCCATAGATGGATCTTGGTGATGCGTAGAAAATTTTAAATTTCTGCTACGATCCCCAACAGTGGCATCATGAGCCAGGCCTATGCGTAGTTTCTATGCACGAGTAGAACACAAACTTTTTGTGGGCGTAGATGTTGTCAATTTCCTTGCCACTACTAGTCTTATCTTGTTTCGGCGGCATTGTGGGACGAAGTGGCCTGGACCGACCTTACACGTACGCTTACGTGAGACAGGTTCCACCGACTGACATGCACTAGTTGCATAAGGTGGCTAGCGGGTGTCTGTCTCTCCCACTTTAGTCGGAACGGATTCGATGAAAAGGGTCCTTATGAAGGGTAAATAGAAATTGGCATATCACGTTGTGGTTTTACGTAGGTAAGAAACGTTCTTGCTAGAAACCTATAGAAGCCACGTAAAAAACTTGCAACAACAATTAGAGGACGTCTAACTTGTTTTTGCAGCATATGCCTTGTGATGTGATATGGCCAAAAGGATGTGATGAATGAGATATATGTGATGTATGATATTGATCATGTTCTTGTAATAGGAATCACGACTTGCATGTCGATGAGTATGACAACCGGCTGGAGCCATAGGAGTTGTCTTTATTTTTTTGTATGACCTGCATGTCATTGAATAACGCCATGTAAATTACTTTACTTTATTGCTAAACACGTTAGTCATAGAAGTAGAAGTAATCGTTGGCGTGACAACTTCATGAAGACACGATGATGGAGATCATGATGATGGAGATCATGGTGTCATGCCGGTGAGAAGACGATCATGGCGCCCCGAAGATGGAGATCAAAGGAGCAAAATGATATTGGCCATATCATGTCACTATTTGATTGCATGTGATGTTTATCATGTTTTACATCTTATTTGCTTAGAACGACGGTAGTAAGATGATCCCTTATAATAATTTCAAGAAAGTGTTCCCCCTAACTGTGCACCATTGCGAAGGTTCGTTGTTTCGAAGCACCACATGATGATCGGGTGTGATAGATTCTAACGTTCGCATACAATGGGTGTTGACGAGCCTAGCATGTACAGACATGGCCTCGGAACACACGCAATACACTTAGGTTGACTTGACGAGCCTAGCATGTACAGACATGGCCTCGGAACACACGCAATACACTTAGGTTGACTTGACGAGCCTAGCATGTACAGACATGGCCTCGGAACACGGAAGACCGAAAGGTCGAGCATGAGTCGTATAGAAGATACGATCAACATGAAGATGTTCACCGATGTTGACTAGTCCGTCTCACGTGATGATCGGACACGGCCTAGTTAACTCGGATCATGTTTCACTTAGATGACTAGAGAGATGTCTATCTAAGTGGGAGTTCATTGAATAATTTGATTAGATGAACTAAATTATCATGAACTTAATCTAAAATCTTTACAATATGTCTTGTAGATCAAATGGCCCACGTTGCGCTCAACTTCAACGCGTTCCTAGAGAAAACCAAGCTGAAAGATGATGGCAGCAACTATACGGACTGGGTCCGGAACCTGAGGATCATCCTCATAGCTGCCAAGAAAGATTATGTCCTAGAAGCACCGCCAGGTGAAGCACCCATCCCAGAGAACCAAGACGTTATGAACGCTTGGCAGCCACGTGCTGATGATTACTCCCTCGTTCAGTGCGGCATGCTTTACAGCTTAGAACCGGGGCTCCAAAAGCGTTTTGAGCAACACGGAGCATATGAGATGTTCGAAGAGCTGAAAATGGTTTTCCAAGCTCATGCCCGGGTCGAGAGATATGAAGTCTCTGACAAGTTCTTCAGTTGTAAGATGGAGGAAAACAGTTCTGTCTGTGAGCACATACTCAAAATGTCTGGGTTGCACAACCGCTTGACTCAGCTGGGAGTTAATCTCCCGGATGACGCGGTCATTGACAGAATCCTTCAGTCGCTTCCACCAAGCTACCAGAGCTTTGTGATGAACTTCAATATGCAGGGGATGGAAAAGACCATCCCTGAGGTATATTCAGTGCTGAAATCAGCGGAGGTGGAGATAAAAAAGGAACATCAAGTGTTGATGGTGAATAAAACCACTAAGTTCAAGAAAGGCAAGGGTAAGAGGAACTTCAAGAAAGACGGCAAGGGAGTTGTCGCGCCCGGTAAGCCAGTTGCCGGGAAGAAGCCAAGGAATGGACCCAAGCCTGAGACTAAGTGCTTTTATTGCAAGGGAAGTGGTCACTGGAAGCGGAACTGCCCCAAATACTTAGCGGACAAGAAGGCCGGCAACACCAAAGGTATATGTGATATACATGTAATTGATGTGTACCTTACCAGTACTCGTAGTAGCTCCTGGGTATTTGATACCGGTGCGGTTGCTCATATTTGTAACTCAAAACAGGAGCTGCGGAATAAACGGAGACTGGCGAAGGACGAGGTGACGATGTGCGTAGGGAATGGTTCCAAGGTCGATGTGATCGCCGTCGGCACGCTACCTCTACATTTACCTACAGGATTAGTTTTAAACCTCAATAATTGTTATTTAGTGCCAGCTTTGAGCATGAACATTGTATCAGGATCTCGTTTAATTCGAGATGGCTACTCATTTAAATCCGAGAATAATGGTTGTTCTATTTATATGAGAGATATGTTTTATGGTCATGCCCCGCTGGTCAATGGTTTATTCTTAATGAATCTCGAACGTGATGTTACACATATTCATAGTGTGAATACCAAAAGATGTAAAGCTGATAACGATAGTCCCACATACTTGTGGCACTGCCGCCTTGGTCACATTGGTGTCAAGCGCATGAAGAAGCTCCATGAAGATGGACTTTTGGAGTCTCTTGATTACGAATCATTTGACACGTGCGAACCATGCCTCATGGGTAAGATGACCAAGACTCTGTTCTCCGGAACAATGGAGTGAGCAACCAACTTATTGGAAATCATACATACCGATGTGTGCGGTCCAATGAGTGTTGAGGCTCGCGGAGGCTATCGTTATGTTCTCACTCTCACTGATGACTTGAGTAGATATGGGTATGTCTACCTAATGAAACACAAGTCTGAGACCTTTGAAAAGTTCAAGGAATTTCAGAGTGAGGTTGAGAATCAACGTGACAGGAAAATAAAGTTCTTACGATCAGATCGTGGAGGAGAATATTTAAGTCACGAATTTGGCACACACACTTAAGGACATGTGGAATAGTTTCACAACTCACGCCGCCTAGAACACCTCAGCGAAATGGTGTGTCCGAACGTCGTAATCACACTCTATAGGATATGGTGCGATCTATGATGTCTCTTACCGATCTACCGCTCTCATTTTGGGGCTATGCTTTAGAGACTGTCGCATTCACTTTAAATAGGGCTCCGTCGAAATCCGTTGAGACGACATCGTATGAATTATGGTTTGGGAAGAAACCTAAGCTGTCGTTTCTAAAAGTTTGGGGATGCGATGCTTATGTCAAGAAACTTCAACCTGAAAAGCTCGAACCCAAGTCGGAGAAATGCGTCTTCATAGGATACCCTAAGGAAACCATTGGGTATACCTTCTACCTCAGATCCGAAGGCAAGATCTTTGTTGCCAAGAACGGGTCCTTTCTGGAGAAAGAGTTTCTCTCAAAAGAAATAAGTGGGAGGAAAGTGGAACTTGATGAGGTGATAGTCACCCCTTCCGAACCGGAAAGTAGCGCAGCGCGGAAAGATGTTCCTGTGGTGCCTACACCGACTGGGGAGGAAGTTAATGATGATGATCATGAAGCTTCGGATCAAGTTACTGCTGAACTTCGTAGGTCCACAAGGACACGTTCCGCACCAGAGTGGTACGGCAACCCTGTCCTGGAAATCATGTTGTTAGACAACGGTGAACCTACGAACTATGAAGAAGCAATGGCGGGCCCAGATTCCGACAAATGGCTAGAAGCCATGAAATCCGAGATAGGATCCATGTATGAAAACGAAGTATGGACTTTGACTGACTTGCCCGATGATCGGCGAGCCATAGAAAATAAATGGATCTTTAAGAAGAAGACAGACGCGGATGGTAATGTGACCATCTATAAGGCTCGACTTGTCGCTAAGGGTTATCGACAAGTTCAAGGGGTTGACTACGATGAGACTTTCTCACCCGTAGCGAAGCTGAAGTCCGTCCGAATCATGTTAGCAATTGCCGCATTCTATGATTATGAGATATGGCAAATGGACGTCAAAACGGCATTCCTTAACGGCTTTCTTAAGGAAGAATTGTATATGATGCATCCGGAAGGTTTTGTCGATCCTAAGAATGCTGACAAGGTATGCAATCTCCAGCGCTCCATCTATGGGCTGGTGCAAGCATCTCGGAGTTGGAACATTCGATTTGATGAGATGATCAAAGCGTTTGGGTTTACACAGACTTATGGAGAAGCCTATGTTTACAAGAAAGTGAGTGGGAGCTCTGTAGCATTTCTCATATTATATGTGGATGATATACTATTGATGGGAAATGATATAGAATTCTTGGAAAGTATAAAGGCCTATTTGAATAAGTGTTTTTCAATGAAGGACCTTGGAGAAGCTGCTTATATATTAGGCATCAAGATCTATAGAGATAGATCAAGACGCCTCATTGGTCTTTCACAGAGTACGTACCTTAACAAGATATTGAAGAAGTTCAATATGGATCAGTCCAAGAAGGGGTTCTTGCATGTATTGCAAGGTGTGCAATTGAGCACGGCCCAATGCCCGACCACGGCAGAAGATAGAGAAAAGATGAGTGTCATCCCCTATGCCTCGGCCATAGGGTCTATTATGTATGCCATGCTGTGTACCAGACCAGATGTAAACCTTGCCGTAAGTTTGGTAGGAAGGTACCAAAGTAATCCCGGCATGGAACACTGGACAGCGGTCAAGAATATCCTGAAGTACCTGAAAAGGACTAAGGATATGTTTCTCTTATATGGAGGTGACGAAGAGCTCGTCGTAAAGGGTTACGTCGACACTAGCTTCGACACAGATCTGGATGACTCTAAGTCGCAAACCGGATACATGTATATTTTGAATGGAGGGGCAGTAAGCTGGTGCAGTTGCAAGCAAAGCATCGTGGCGGGATCTACATGTGAAGCGGAGTATATGGCGGCCTCAGAGGCAGTGCAAGAAGCAATCTGGATGAAGGAGTTCATTACTGACCTAGGGGTGATTCCCAATGCGTCGGGCCCGATGACTCTCTTCTGTGCCAACACTGGAGCTATTGCCCTTGCCAAGGAGCCCAGGTTTCACAAGAAGACCAGGCATATCAAGCGTCGCTTCAACTCCATTCGTGAAAGTGTTCAAAATGGAGACATAGATATTTGTAAAGTGCATACGGACCTGAATGTAGCAGATCCGTTGACTAAACCTCTCCCTAGAGCAAAACATGATCAACACCAGAACTCTATGGGTGTTCGATTCATCACAATGTAACTAGATTATTGACTCTAGTGCAAGTGGGAGACTGTTGGAAATATGCCCTAGAGGCAATAATAAAATGGTTATTATTATATTTCCTTGTTCATGATAATTGTCTATTGTTCATGCTATAATTGTGTTATCCGGAAATCGTAATACATGTGTGAATACATAGACCACAACGTGTCCCTAGTAAGCCTCTAGTTGACTAGCTCGTTGATCAACAGATAGTCATGGTTTCCTGACTATGGACATTGGATGTCATTGATAACGGGATCACATCATTAGGAGAATGATGTGATGGACAAGACCCAATCCTAAGCATAGCACAAAGATCGTGTAGTTCCTTTGCTAGAGCTTTTCCAATGTCAAGTATCATTTCCTTAGACCATGAGATCGTGTTACTCCCGGATGCCGTAGGAGTGCTTTGGGTGTACCAAATGTCACAACGTAACTGGGTGACTATAAAGGTACACTACAGGTATCTCTGAAAGTGTCTGTTGGGTTGACACGGATCGAGACTGGGATTTGTCACTCCGTATGACGGAGAGGTATCTCTAGGCCCACTCGGTAATGCGTCATCATAATGAGCTCAAAGTGACCAAGTGGTTGGTCACGGGATCATGCATTACGGTACGAGTAAAGTGACTTGCCGGTAACGAGATTGAACGAGGTATTGGGATACCGACGATCGAATCTCGGGCAAGTAACGTACCGATTGACAAAGGGAATTGTATACGGGATTGATTGAATCCTTGACATCGTGGTTCATCCGATGAGATCATCGCGGAACATGTGGGAGCCAACATGGGTATCCAGATCCCGTTGTTGGTTATTGACCGGAGAGTCGTCTCGGTCATGTCTGCGTGTCTCCCGAACCCGTAGGGTCTACACACTTAAGGTTCGGTGACGCTAGGGTTGTAGAGATATTAGTATGCGGAAACCCGAAAGTTGTTCGGAGTCCCGGATGAGATCCCGGACATCACGAGGAGTTCCGTAATGGTCCGGAGGTGAAGAATTATATATAGGAAGTCCAGTTTCGGCCACCGGGAAAGTTTTAGGGGTTATCGGTATTGTACCGGGACCACCGGAAGGGTCCCAGGGGTCCACCGGGTGGGGCCACCTATCTCGGAGGGCCCCATGGGATGAAGTGGGAGGGGAACCAGCCCCTGGTGGGCTAGTGCGCCCCCCATGGGCCTCCCCCTGCGCCTAGGGTTGGAAACCCTGGGCGGTGGGGGGCGCCCCACCTGACTTGGGGGGCAAGTCCCCCCCCCCTTGGCCGCTGCCCCCCCTGGAGATTGCATCTCCCAGGGCCAGCGTCCCCCCAGGGCCCCTATATATAGTGGGGGGAGGGAGGGCAGCAGTACCCTAGCCCCTGGCGTCTCCCTCTCCCTCCCGTGACACCTCTCCCTCCCTTTTGCGCTTGGCGAAGCCCTGCCGGGATCCCCGCTACTTCCACCACCATGCCGTCGTGCTACTGGATCTCCATCAACCTCTCCTTCCCCCTTGCTGGATCAAGAAGGAGGAGACATCGCTGCTCCGTACGTGTGTTGAACGCGGAGGTGCCGTCCGTTCGGCGCTCGGTCATCGGTGATTTGGATCACGACGAGTACGACTCCATCAACCCCGTTCACTTGAACGCTTCCGCTCGCGATCTACAAGGGTATGTAGATGCACTCCTTCCCTCTCATTGCTAGTAAACTCCATAGATGGATCTTGGTGATGCGTAGCAAATTTTAAATTTCTGCTACGATCCCCAACAGAACCTACTATTAAAATTAAAATTAAAGATCATGAATGCTATGCTTTGTGTGATTTCGGTGCTAGTGTTTCCACGATTCCAAAAACTTTATGCGATTTACTAGGTTTCCGTGAATTTGATGATTGCTCTCTAAACTTGCACCTTGCGGATTCCACTATTAAGAAACCTATGGGAAGAATTAATGATGTTCTTATTGTTGCAAATAGGAATTATGTGCCCGTAGATTTTATTGTTCTTGATATAGATTGCAATCCTTCATGTCCTATTATTCTTGGTAGACCTTTCCTTAGAACGATTGGTGCAATTCTTGATATGAAGGAAGGGAATATTAGATTCCAATTTCCGTAAAGGAAAGGCATGGAACACTTACCTAGAAAGAAAATAGATTACCTTATGAATCTATTATGAGAGCCACTTATGGATTGCCTACCAAAGATGGCAATACCTAGATCTATCCTTGCTTTTATGCCTAGCTAGGGCCGTTAAACGATAGCGCTTGTTGGGAGGCAACCCAATTTTATTTTTAGTTTTTTGCTTTTTGCTTCTGTTTAGGAATAAATCTTTGATCTAGCCTCTGGTTATATGTCTTTTTATGTTTTAATTAGTGTTTGTGCCAAGTTTAACCTATAGGATCTTCTTGGATGATAGTTATTTGATCTTGCTGAAAATTCCAGAAACTTTCTGTTCACGAAAAT
Source organism: Triticum aestivum (assembly GCF_018294505.1). Taxonomy (NCBI): domain Eukaryota; kingdom Viridiplantae; phylum Streptophyta; class Magnoliopsida; order Poales; family Poaceae; genus Triticum; species Triticum aestivum. The sequence goes on from NC_057805.1 coordinate 338,797,710, forward strand.
AATTGTTAAAAATCACCAGAACGTGATAAAATATTGATTCCAATTGATGATGATCAATAAACAAATTTTCTAGGTCTTCCTATTTTGGCTGAATTTTTGGAGTTCCAGAAGTTTGCGTTAGTTACAGATTACTACAGACTGTTCTGTTTTTGACAGATTCTGTTTTTCGTGTGTTGTTTGCTTATTTTGATGAATCTATGGATAGTAAAAGAGTTTATAAACCATAGAGAAGTTGCAATACAGTAGGTTTAACACCAATATAAATAAAGAATGAGTTCATTACAGTACCTTGAAGTGGTGTTTTGTTTTATTTCGCTAACGGAGCTCACGAGATTTTCTGTTATGTTTTGTGTTGTGAAGTTTTCAAGTTTTGGGTGAAAGATTTGATGGATTATGGAACAAGGAGTGGCAAGAGCCTAAGCTTGGGGATGCCCATTGCACCCCAAGATAATCTAAGGACACCTAAAAGCCAAAGCTTGGGGATGCCCCGGAAGGGATCCCCTCTTTCGTCTACTTCCATCGGTAACTTTACATGGAGCTATATTTTTATTCACCACATGATTGTGTTTTGCTTGGAGCGTCTTGTATGATTTGAGTCTTTGATTTTTAGTTTACCACAATCATCCTTGCTGTACACACCTTTTGTGAGAGACACACATGATTCGGAAATTATTAGAATACTCTATGTGCTTCACTTATATCTTTTGAGTTATATAGTTTTTGCTCTAGTACTTCACTTATATATTTAAGAGCACGGTGGTGGTTTTGTTTTATAGATACTGTTATTCTCTCATGCTTCACTTATATTATTTTGAGATTCTTAAACAGCATGGTAATTTTCTTAAATAATCCTAATATGCTAGGTATTCAAGACTAGTAAAAACTTTCTTATGAGTGTGTTGAATACTAAGAGAAGTTTGATGTTTGATGATTGTTTTCAGACATGGAGGTAGTGATATCAAAGTTGTGCTAGTTGAGTAGTTGTGAATTTGAGAAATACTTGTGTTGAAGTTTGCAAGTCCCGTAGCATGCTCGTATAGTAAACGTTATGTAACAAATTTGAAACATGAGGTGTTCTTTGATTTTCCTCCTTATGAGTGGCGGTCGGGGACGAGCGATGGTCTTTTCCTACCAATCTACCCCCCTAGGAGCATGCGCGTAGTGATTGGTTTTTAATGACTTGTAGATTTTTGCAATAAGTATGTGAGTTCTTTATGACTAATGTTGATTCAATGGATTATACGCACTCTCACCTTTCCATCATTGCTAGCCTCTTCGGTACCGTGCATTGCCCTTTCTCACATTGAGAGTTGGTGCAAACTTCGCTGGTGCATCCAAACCCCGTGATATGATACGCTCTTTCACACATAAACCTCCTTATATCTTCCTCAAAACAGCCACCATACCTACCTATTATGGCATTTCCATAGCCATTCCGAGATATATTGCCATGCAACTTTCCACCGTTTCGTTTATCATGACACGTTCATCACTGTCAGATTGCTTTGCATGATCGTGTAGTTGACATAGTATTTGTGGCAAAGCCACCATTCATAATTCTTTCATACATGTCACTCTTGGTTCATTGCATATCCCGCTACACCGCCGGAGGCATTCATATAGAGTCATACTTTGTTCTAGTATCGAGTTGTAATCATTGAGTTGTAAATAAATAGAAGTGTGATGATCATCATTTTCTAGAGCATTGTCCCAAGTGAGGAAAAAAAGAGAAAGGCCATAAAAAAAGAAGGCCCAAAAAATGAGAGAAAAAGAGAGAAGGGACAATGTTACTATCCTTTTTTACCACACTTGTGCTTCAAAGTAGCACCATAATCTTCATGATAGAGAGTCTCTTGTTTTGTCACTTTCATATACTAGTGGGAATTTTTCATTATAGAACTTGGCTTGTATACTCCAACAATGGGCTTCCTCAAATGCCCTAGGTCTTCGTGAGCAAGCAAGTTGGATGCACACCCACATAGTTTCTTTTGTTGAGCTTTCATATATTTATAGCTCTAGTGCATCCGTTGCATGGCAATCCCTACTCCTTGCATTGACATCAATCGATGGGCATCTCCATAGCTCATTGATTAGCCTCGTTGATGTGAGACTTTCAACCTTTTTGTCTTCTCCACATAACCCCCATCATTATATTCTATTCCACCCATAGTGCTATATCCATGGCTCACGCTCATGTATTGCGTGAAGGTTGAAAAAGTTTGAGATTACTAAAGTATGAAATAATTGCTTGGCTTGTCATCGGGGTTGTGCATGATGAGAGCATTCTTGTGTGATGAAAATGGAGCATGACTAAACTATATGATTTTGTAGGGATGAACTTTCTTTGGCCATGTTATTTTGACAAGACATAATTGCTTAGTTAGTATGCTTGAAGTATTATTATTTTTATGTCAATATTGAACTTTTATCTTGAATCTTTCGGATCTGAATATTCATACCACGATTAAGAAGAATTACATTGAAATTATGCCAAGTAGCATTCCACATCAAAAATTCTGTTTTTATCATTTACCTACTCGAGGACGAGCAGGAATTAAGCTTGGGGATGCTTGATACGTCTCCAACGTATCTATAATTTTTTATTGTTCCATGCTATATTATATTCTGTTTTGGACATTATTGGGCTTTATTATACACTTTTATATTATTTTTGGGACTAGCCTATTAACCGGAGGCCCAGCCCAAAATTGCTGTTTTTTTCCTATTTCAGAGTTTCGCAGAAAAAGAATATCAAACGGAGTCCAAACGGAATGAAACCTTCGGGAACGTGATTTTCAGAACGAACGTGATCCAGAGGACTTGGACCCTACGTCAAGACATCAACCAGGAAGGCACGAGGTAGGGGGGCGCGCCTACCCCCCAAGCGCGCCCTCCACCCTCGTGGGCCCCACGTTGCTCTACCGACGTACTTCTTCCTCCTATATATACCTACGTACCCCCAAACTACCAGATACAGAGACAAAAACCTAATTCCACCGCCGCAACCTTCTGTACCCATGAGATCCCATCTTGTGGCCTTTTCCGGAGCTCCGTCGGATGGGGCATCGATCACGGAGGGCTTCTACATCAACACCATAGCCTCTCCGATGATGTGTGAGTAGTTTACCTCAGACCTTCGGGTCCATAGTTATTAGCTAGATGGCTTCTTCTCTCTTTTTGGATCTCAATACAATGTTCTCCCCCTCTCTCATGGAGATCTATTCGATGTAATCTTCTTTTGCGGTGTGTTTGTTGAGACCGATGAATTGTGGGTTTATGATCAAGTTTATCTATGAACAATATTTGAATCTTCTCTGAATTCTTTTATGTATGATTGGTTATCTTTGCAAGTCTCTTCGAATTATCAGTTTGGTTTGGCCTACTAGATTGATCTTTCTTGCAATGGGAGAAGTGCTTAGCTTTGGGTTCAATCTTGCAGTGTCCTTTCCCAGTGACAGTAGGCGCAGCAAGGCACGTATTGTATTGTTGCCATCGAGGATAACAAGATGGGGTTTATATCATATTGCATGAGTTTGTCCATCTACATCATGTCATCTTGCTTAAAGCGTTACTCTGTTCTTATGAACTTAATACTCTAGATGCATGCTGGATAGCGGTCGATTTGTGGAGTAATAGTAGTAGATGCAGGCAGGAGTCGGTCTATCTCGGACGTGATGCCTATATACATGATCATACCTAGATATTCTCATAACTATGCTCAATTATGTCAATTGCTCAACAGTAATTTGTTCACCCACCGTAATACTTATGCTCTTGAGAGAAGCCACTAGTGAAACCTATGGCCCCGGGTCTATTTTCCATCATATTAATCTCCCGACAACAAGTTATTTCTAGCGTCGTCTTTATTTTACTTTCTTTACTTTGCATCTTTATCATCAAAATACCAAAAATATTATCTTATCATATGTATCAAATCTCACTCTCGTAAGTGACCGTGAAGGGATTGACAATCCCTTTATTGCGTTGGTCGCGAGGATTTATTTTTTTGTGTAGGTGCGAGGGACTCGTACGTGGCCTCCTACTGGATTGATACCTTGGTTCTCAGAAACTGAGGGAAATACTTATGCTACTTTGCTGCATCACCCTTTCCTCTTCAAGGGAAACCAACGCAGTGCTCAAGAGGTAGCAGGGCGCGGCGGGTGCAGCCAAATGCACGGGTGCCGTCACCACGGTGGGTGGAGGGGCGCGCACGGGCACGGGCGCTGGCGCTGGCATGTACACGAGCTCGCGCGGGTCCGCGGAGACCTCGCTGACGCCCGTGGCTTCCAGCTCTGCGATAGTGCTCGGCGACCAGCCCGTCAATGCTACGGGGATGGTCGCTGGCGCGGCTGCGGGGATGGGAGCGGGGACGGGAGCGGGGGCAGCAACCGTCGCGGCCAGCTCATTCTGGGCCATGTCCATGAGGCCCCATTCCTCCTTATTTTCTATCTCCTCCTGCTCGGAGTCGACTTCACCAAACTTGAAGACTAGTGCCAGATGATCATTCTGCGGCATGGCATTGGTGGAGGTCTGTGGCTGCGGGAGGGAGGGGAATGGGAGGCGAACAGTAAGGCCGCCCGTATTAAACAGCGGCTCAGGCGCCATTAATGGAGAGGAAGGCGGGCGGCCATGGAAGTCAAAGGGCTCGCTTCCCAGTGAGCCTGCGCAACGTACAGCTTGCATGCTTCCCGGTGAGCCTGCACATTGGATGACAGCTTGCACGCCTCTCGGTCAGCCTGCGCACCGGACTGTGCTCACACGCCTCCCGTTCAGTCAAGGTCAAGCAGCTATCCGCACGGCACCTCCTATAGCCATTAAAACCAAGACATGTGGCGTCACGTGAATGGTTAAAAGAGCGCACACGGTTTGAATTCTACAAACGTTTGAGATATTAAAGTGGCAGCTATTTTTTTCAAAATGCCTTTGTTGGCTGTCATTATTCGAGTGCGCCTTCTCTCAAAATGGACACGAAAAATGCCATAAATTGGTTGAAAAATAAAATATGTGTCCTTGGGTGCATGCTTAGGTCCCATGCAAGAAATGGGAATGAATTTCAAACACTAGGGAACCGTTGATTGCCGGCAAAACATTGAGATACCTGGTTTGTAAATTCTAGTGAATCCAAAACTCGTCTGAAATTCATGAACCTTTGCAGGCTATCATGGAAGGGCACCCGACATGTTGTGGTATTTTTCGTGTCCATTTTGAGAGAAGGCGCACTCAAATAATGACAGCCAACAAAGGCATTTTGAAAAAAAATAGCTGCCACTTTTATATCTCAAACGTTTGTATAATTCAAACTGTGTGCGTTCGGTTAACCATTCACGTGACACCACGTGTCTTGGTTTTAATGGCTATAGGAGGTGCGTGTGGACAGCTGCTTGACTGAACGGGGGGCGTGCGACCGCAGTCCGGTGCGCAGGCTCACCAGGAAGTGTAGAAGCTGTTCAACGCAGGATCTGTGCATCTCTTCAATGCAAACGGTTCAGATTATGGTATGCAAATTAAAGCCAAACTTCGGCGCTAAGCCAAGAGACACTGCGATTTGTCAGAATATGCAGCTAAAAATCAATATCACCATCTATTTTTTGTAACTAAAATTCAGTAATTAAGAATATATTTCATTCATACTAGAGATTAAGCAGCCGTTCTCACCGGGAAGCGAGACAGCCTTGGACCGCCGCCCGCCTCGCTCCCACTGGTCTATATTAATGGCGCCGCCGAGCAGCCGCACCCCCCATCCTCGCCACACACACAATTCCTCTCTCTCCGCCTACATCCTCGACGCCGCTCTGAGTCCTCAAAGCCGTCAGTGTACGAGGATGCCGCCGAAGCGCCCCATCGGAGGGAGTGGCGACGCCGGGGCTGCTGAAGCACCGGAGGACGGCGTGAATATGGAGACAGAGGTTCCCGTCCTCGCCGACGGGGTGTAGAACGAGGCTGCCAACAAGCGGAGGCGTGTCGAGAAAGAACCGCAAGCGACTCCAGCAGGCCTAGACTTCATCAACAACCTCCCCGATGATATGTTGATAGTCATCATATCCCTCCTCCCAATCAGAAAACGTGCGAGGACAGCCGCCATTTCCCGGCGGTGGCGCACCCTATGGCTCCGCACCCCTGTCGACCTCCTCCACGCCCACAAGCTCTGCCATGGCTATCGCCAAAGCTTGGATGCGTTCTCCCAGATCCTCGGCAGTCACCATGGCCCAATCAAAGGCCTTATCGCGGGCAAGTTCCGTTCCAATGGCAAGGAGAGAGCCAAGCTTGACGAGTGGTTCCCGTCCCGCGCCATAGATCAGCTCGAGAAGCTAAGTTATAATGATGGGCATATGAGCTTGCTGGCAACGTCCGCGCTCTGCTTCACGCCCACGCTGCGCCTCACCAAGTTCATGAATTGCCATTCCCCCCCTTAATGACGCACCCGCTCTTTTTCTACCATGACTGAAGCACCTCGAGCTCGTCGTCGTCCGCATCCCAAAGGATGACATGGAGCACCTGCTCCGCGGCTGTACTGCACTCGAGTTCCTTCGTCTTCAGGCGATGAATTGGTCGAGTACCTTGCACATCACCTCCAGGACTCTCCGCACTATTTATGTGTGTTGCTGGTGATGCAACGAGAAATCACAAAAGGTGGACCACAATATGGTCATCCAGGACACACCTTCACTTGAGAGATTACTTTTAGTTGATCAACAAGGTCCAACAAGAATCAATGTCATTTCTGCGCCGAAATTGGAAGTGGTGGGCTACTCGTCTGTCAAATACTACAACTTTCAGGTACAACATTCGCCTTATGTACCTCTCCTTCTTGATATCAACGTTATAACTAGTTTTGAAGATGTATGTTCGTTTGTCATCCAGCGAAGCTTCACCCAGACTCTGGGCCAGTGAAGGTCTTGGCACTAGAATCTGTCGTCCCCAACCTGGACCAAGTTTTCAGTTGCCTAAGATGCTTTTCGTGCCTGAAGAAGCTGTATATCGAGGTGATGTTCCTTTCCTGTTAAATGTTAACCATAAGGGAGTTCAATTTTTTGCACCTTTTCCCAAGTTTACAATGACGATGTACTACGATTTCTGAAGGAATTTTGGAGGATTTTAGGACATACACCCCACCCCATATTGGTTGGTTCATTCATATGGTTACAATCGTCCATACGCATTTCTCCTTTGGATTCATCTGTACTAGTTTTCTTAGGGAATTTTTCATCCAATCCATCCTCTTGTGAAGAAGGCTACATGTTTCTAGATTTTAATCAAATTAATGCCCATGTTAATCATGACAGATCGAAGATGGAACGTTGGTGCATTTTACAAATCCTGCAAACCAAATGGGCGTGTAGCACAGTTCAAAACTGCATGTAGGCACTAACACGTTCTCTTCTTTTGCAGTGCATATTAGGCCCGGTGGAAGATGTTGATAACGACAATCACATCGAATGCCTAGATCTGCATCTCTCAAATATTACTTTGAACTCCTGCCAAGGGACCCCACCGGAGATTACACTCGCCATGTTCTTTCTTGCCAGAGCAAAGGTGCTGAGGGTACTGAGGTTGAACACGCATTTAATTAGGAAAGATCGATGGTATGATTATCAGAGGCGGCTGGTGCTGCGGAATGGAAGTGCCTCCAAAAATGCCAAACTTAGTATTGGAAGAGCATATAGCAAAGCAATTGGAAGTTATTGTGTCAAACCCATACATGACTTGTCAGCGGCTGATCCCTTTTCAGAAATGACGCAGCTTGCAATGTTTGAATTTGGGCGTTGTAATCTTTGAACTTGAACCTTGCAATATTTATGGTATTTGTTATTTTGAACCATTTCTGTTCTCTTGTCTCAACGCAAACAGTTCATCCGGGTGAACCGCATGTTTTACATCTCATGCACCTTGATCTGGCTGACCGTTTCTTTTGTGTTGCCTAATCACAAATAGTTCATCTGAGTGAACTGTATACTGTACATCGCACACACCTTGATCTGGCTGACCGTTTCTTTTTTGTTGCCTAATCACAAACAGTTCATCCGAGTGAACCGTATGTTGTACATCGCACACGCCTTCATCAGGCTGCCCATTTCTTTTGTTCCGTCTCATCGCAAATGGTTCATTGGACTGAACCGTATGCCCTGGATCGCACACGCAACTAAAATCTGAACCGTGTTTGATGCATCCTCTATTGCAAATGTTTTGCACCTTTTTTGACGGGTTTTTTACATCCCTGTTTGTGATTAATGCATCGCACACAGTTTCGTGAAAGGGTCTCTGATCATAGTGTCGCGTTAGCAGCATCCTGCAGTAGTGATATGTGTCACTACGATCGAGATTCAACAAGAATAGACCATTCATCAAGGGTGCATGACCATAAAAGATATTACTCATATAAATAGAACAACAATTATTCTTCGATTTAAATGAATAATCTTCTCACAATAAACAAGATCCAGATATAATGTTCATGCTTAACGCTAGCACCAAATAACAATTATTGAGGTCTAAAACTAATTCTGAAGGTAGATGTAGAGGTAGCGTGCCGACGGCGATCACATCGACCTTGGAACCATTCCCGACGCCCATCATCACCTCGTCCTTAGCCAATCTCCGTTTATTCTGCAGCTCCTGATTTGAGTTACAAATATGAGCAACCGAACCAGTATCAAATACCCAGGCACTACTATGAGCATTAGGAAGGTACAAATCAATAACATGTATATCAAATATACCTTTGTTCACTTTGCCATCCTTCTTATCCGCCAAGTATTTGGGGTAGTTCTGCTTCCAGTGACCACTCCCTTTGCAGTAGAAGCACTCAGTTTCAGGCTTGGGTCCAGATTTGGGTTTCTTCCCGGGAGTGGCAACTTGCTTGCCATTCTTCTTAAAGTTCCCTTTCTTTCCCTTGCCCTTTTTCTTGAAACTAGTGGTCTTGTTAACCATCAACACTTGATGCTCCTTCTTGATTTCTAGTTCGCGGCCTTAAGCATTGCGAAGATCTCAGGAATCGTTTTATTCATCCCTTGCATATTATTGTTCATCACGAAGCCTTTGTAGCTTGGTGGCAGTGATTGAAGAACTCTGTCAATAACACTATCATCTGGAAGTTCAACTCCCAGCAAAGTCAAGTGGTTATGATACCCAGACATTTTGATTATGTGTTTAATGACATAACTGTTCTCCTCCATCTTGCAGCTATAGAACTTGTTGGAGACTTCATATCTCTCAGCCCGGGCATTTTCTTGAAATATTAACTTCAACTCGAATGCTCCATGAAATTCATAACATCTGCTCAAACTTCTCATATGCTCGATGAAATTCAAAACGTCTTTGAAGTCCCAGTTCTAAGCCGTAAATCATGGCACACTGAACTATTGAGTAGTCATTAGATCGAGCCTACCAGACATTCATAACATCTGCAGTAGCTCCCGCAGCAGGCCTGTCACCTAGCGGTGCATCAAGGACATAATTCTTCTATGCAGCAATGAGGATAATCCTCAAGTTATGGACCCAGTCCGTGTAGTTGCTACCATCATCTTTCAACTTAGCTTTCTCTAGGAACGCATTAAAATTCAGGCGAATGGCAGCACGGGCCATTGATTACACATAGATATGCAAAACTATTAAGGCTAAGTTCATGATAAATTAAGTTCAATTCATCAAATTACTTAAGTGTCACGACCGGTTTTTCAATAAAATAATTATCGATCATAGATTTGCTTATTTCCGGGGGACTTGACGATCATAGATTTTTCCGGGGGACTTGACGATCATAGATTTTTCCAAGGGGAGTATCGGAAAACCATGTTGCGAAACAAAACTCTTCGAAACGAACGAATGGGAAGCTCCAGAATCAAACAAAACCGTGGCAGGTACTGTGTTGACAGGGAACGTACCGAGCACGATGTCTGGGGCATTCTGCGCTTCTTCCCTGGTCACATGGTTCAAGTGACCCTTCCTGTGGTTGTTGCTGGGATTGAAGTTGTTGCGCTTGGGGGCTGGATTGTTTCCACCATTGTTCGGCTTGGGTGCCGAGTCTCTTGGCTTCGGGCACTATTTAGCATAATGCCCTTGTTGACCACAAGCATAGCAGGTGACCCCTGGACGGTATGTGAACTCCTTGTCTCTGGCATGAAATTGTCCGACGGGTCTTGGCTCAGTATTCGTGGATCTCCTCGTGTCTGTCCTTGGGACCTCAGTCTTGCCTCGGTTGCTACGGGCAAGAGTCGTCTTGTCCCTCTTCCGCTTGCGGATATCTTCCAGACTACGGCGCTCATTCTCCAGGGTGATGGCCTTGTCCACCAGCGTCTTAAAATCCGGAAAGGTGTGTACAATCAGTTGGCATCTTAATGCTGGTGCCAGGCCGTCCAGGAATTGTTCCATCTTCTTGTTTTCTGTCATGTGCTCGTCGCAGGCATAATGAGACAGTTGGGTAAACTGGCCGTTGTATTCTGTGATGGTCATGCCTCTTTGCTTCAGGTCATCAAACTCTCTCTTCTTGATCTTTAGGATGCTCCTGGGAATGTGTGCCCCACGGAAGCCTTCCTTGAATTCTTCCCAGGTGATGTTGTGTTCCCTGGGGTGCATGTGTAGGAAGTTTTCCCACCATGCTGCGGCTGCTCCAGTAAGGTAGTGTGGTGCATAAAGCACCTTCTCATGATCTGAGCATTGAGCGATAATCAGTTTCCTTTCAATCTCGCGAAGCCAATCATCGGCTTCCAGTGGCCTGTCGGTGTGAGCAAAAGTTGAGGGGCGAGTCTTCTGTAACTCAGATAACTTGGAATGTGGTTGATAGGGTTCACGGTGGTTTCCCATATTGATGACATGGTTCATCATCTCCTGGTGCTGTTGCTGGCTTTGCTCGAAGAGACGGCATACTTGAGATAGTGCCGCTTCGCTGTCCTGTTGGCTGGACTGACCCTGAGTGAAATTGTTGCTGGTCTGTGTTCCGTAAACCTCTTCTGGCTGATTGGGCATAGAGCGAGTCCAAGGGCGAGACATTTTTCCAGTCTGGGGTATCATTTGCAAAACCCATGAGAAAAACCGTGTAGCGCAGGAAAACCCTTGCAAAGGCAATAATCAAAAAGGCTTCAAGGTTTTCAAGAAACACAAATGATTTTCACGGAGAAGAAGTGCTTAACACAAATCTTACATGCGAAAGCAAACACAAGATACAGCACTCAGGTTGTGCGTACACAATCCTGACATGTTATTAAAAACTAGCGTACTACTCCGGAAGGCAGCAAACACACCAATACAAACTAGCGTACAGATAAAAACAACACATCATACAAGCAGGCATAACACGCGGCTACTCGGTGCTCTCAGTCGGAGATGGTGAAGATCTCCTTCCCCTTGCCGATGGCAAGGCTCAGCGGTCCAGGAGAATCAACCTCCTCCTCTCTAGCTGGCTCCTGGCGTGCGACGCTGCGCTGCGGTGATGGTGCGGGGGCGACTGGCGGTAGAGCGCGTGCGGCAGGCGGTGCGGCTCTGACTGGAGTAGGAGCGATGACTCGGTCGAACTCCTCAGTGGTAGGCAGACGGCGAGCAGTGGCCAAAACGGCCGGTGCATACGAGGCTGAAGACGAGACGAATGTCAGAGGCGGCGCCGTGTGGAGAAGCTCCTTCCTGCTGGCAGGACCGCCCCGGACTAAGTCCATGCGGGCAGCCACAAGATCATCTACGAGGTTGTCGAAAGACTCCTCCAGAGCCTTGAGATACTCCACAACCATCTCGATGGCTTCATCTCGCTCTCCCCGATGGCAGGCGAACGCATAGTGGCTGGTGTAAGGCACATGGCATGGGAGGTAGCGGTAGCGACGAGTCTTCATCGTAGGAAGGATGTCCCGAAGGCGAGCTATCGCCTCACGGGCAGCCATCTGCATGGCATGCCTCTCCGTAGGCATGGCCCTTCCCGTAAAACGGAAATGGCGAGCAGCAGATCGTCCTCCCCTGAATTGCACCACAGCCTGGTGCATAGACACGTCGTCACTGAGCTTGTGCTGATAGAGTGTGAACTCCGGGCGAGCTGCTGGCCCGATCGCGAGCTTGGTGATGGAGACGAGGAGCTTGACAAACCCCTCGGGCACGTTGGTGAACACTCGATTCTCACAGCCGCTGCCAGCCATCTACAAAAGTAGGCAAAAATTCTGAGTAGTCATGTCATAAATTTTATGATGACCAACAGAAAATAGCTACAATTGCAAAATGCTGAAGAAGCACTAAAGACGCTAATAACCGATTAGCGATCGCACCTAGTGGCTTCCTACAGTCAGCCTGGCTCTGATACCAAGCTTGTCACGACCGGTTTTTCAATAAAATAATTATTGAGAAACCAATCCCTGTTACGGACCAGCGAGGAAGAATTCCTTCTCACTGATAGACAATACATTGGTCACAGAAGAAAAATACCAGGAGTACTAAATATAATACAAAGTTGAGCAGAGACTGCCCAACAATTTATTACATGCACGCCGATAAAACAATACGGCGGATAGGGTGGCAAACTTCTAACTCACGATAATAACGGTGGTGGAAATATCATCGCGAAGCGAGTGACATGATTCCAGAATACTACAACTCTTCGAGCGTCGGAGTGAGGCTCGAGAAGACTTATTGCGGGTGGCGGAAGCGTAAACGATACAAGTGACCAATATCCGGGATCGCGCAGGACTGACTGGGACTCCTCTAGGCGTCGGACGCGCTATCAAACTCTTCATCCAAGAGATCGCCTTCGTCAACATCTGGCCAAATCAACAAGCCAGATGAGTACTATGAAAGTACTCGCAAGACAGTTCGGACATAAGGTATAACAAATGCAAACATGAAGCACATGAATAAGTTAACCAGTGCGATCAGACATAGAGATAATAAATACTGGGTGCCAAGCGAGGGTCTGAATGACGCCTCGAGCGGAAACTGCAGAATAGTAATACTGGTGCCAAACGAGTGTCTGAAAGACTCCTCGAGCGGAAAATGCGGAATAATAATACAGGTGCCAAACGAGTGTCTGAAAGACTCCTCGAGAGGAAAAATGCGGAATAATAATACTGGTGCCAAACGAGTGTCTGAAAGACTCCTCGAGCGGAAAATGCGGAATAATAATACTGGTGCCAAACGAGTGTCTGAAAGACTCCTCGAGCGGAAAATGCGGAATAACAATGCCGCAGTCGGGCGTCGGGGCGACACCACATAAAGGGCTTATAACAGAAAATAAAGACAGTACATGCCACAGTCGGACGTCTGAGCGACATCGCATAAAGGGCTTATATTTAAAGTGAGAAACGAGTACATGCCACAGTCGAACGTCTGAGCGACATCGCATAAAGGGCTTATATTGTAACACAACAATACAATAGTTCGGGAATATAACTTATCACAAGCACGAGACAAATATAATGTTAGTCCATCCACAGGAATAACAATGAAATTGAATTTACCACTTGAGCTTGTTCACCGGGGCAAGTTTTTCACACGGATAGATTTGGATATAAAGTCTACATTACTGATCATGGATACGATGATTTGGAAAGAATTGACTCTGCAGAGTTTGTACTTAACCACAGCCAACGGATTTCAGTAGTCACGGGGACTAGTTCCGTCTACGGTGTTCTGGAAGGAACACGTCTAACCAGTACACACCCAATTTAACCATCCGAAGCCAGGGATCACCCTCGGCAACATTCAGGAAAAACCCTGAGTCGGGGAGGCTACAACCTCGCGTAGCATGGGATCAAATTTCTATACGCGCGCTATAAGGGGGTGCCCCCCCTCTCGGTCCCAACCGGAAACACCCATGCCCCCTGACCGAATGACTGGCTTTAATCCTGGGCCAAGGTACCATCATCCCGGCCTCTCTGTTTGGTGTGTACACGGAAAGAGGTTACCAACTTACTAAACCGTATCCTGGCAATGAGACATGTGGTAGCACGGAAAGGGGAAGGGACGATAACACGGCTCCAACCATGTTAACGTCGGAAAAGTCGGATGACACAAGGCTGGCATGCTACAACAGTACCACCTTGCTGCCCTTCATGTCACCACATGATTAGGCCACCTCTCATCAGAGGTCATCGCAACTTTGGAACATGCGGGAAAAGATCGATAACGTGGCTCCAACCACGTTAACGTCGAAGAAGTCGGATGACGCAAGGCTGGCATGCTACAACAGTACCACCTTGCTGCCCTTCATGTCACCACATGATTAGGCCACCTCTCATCAGAGGTCATCGCAACTTCGGAACAACCGGGTCGTTGCCTTACAAGCAACGAGGTATTTATCGACACTCACATGCCACGCACAAACTTTCACATGAACATGCAAAACATCTGCCATATCAAATGTTCAAACATGCTTGCCTGGTTCGGAGAAGTCGGAGTCTAGCTCGGCGAAGTTCGCGGCTCCGTCCCCTCTCCCGGAACCTACGGCAATCACGAAACGGGGTACTAACGTGAAAACCAACACATGCACAGAAACTTTGCCAAATATTTTTCAAATAAATCCCATAAAAAACTAGACAAAATTTGGAGATTGACAGAAAAAGAATCACTCAAAAATACCTTTTCATTAAAAAGTTATAAAGGTTTCTGTCCAGGGACCTTTCTGTAATGAAACAGAAAAGTTCCAGGGTTTTAACTGAGAAAACAGAAAACGCTTCGGCTGGGAATGCGCAAGCGCAAGGAGAAAACGTATTTTGCCCGAAGGCGCCAACAGAAAACGGTTCGGGGAAATAAAACAGAGGCTGACACGCGGGGCCCGCATGTCAGGTTTGAAAGCTCGCCGGCGCCCGAAGACGGCGATGGACGCCGGCGTCGAACCACGGCGAGTTAGGAGAAACGGAGGGTACCAAGAGCTTCAGTGTCTTCTTCCGCGTCGGTGGGTGGTGGACTCGTCCAACGGGGAGCACCACGTCGACGGCGACACTATCTCCGGCGGACGGCGGTTCGGGTGAGGTTGGGGAACTCCGGTGGAGGGCTGCAAAGTACGAATTGAGGCGCGGGTCAGAACGGGTGATGCAAGGAGAAGCTACTGGCAAGAGAATGGGGGCTGCGGAGCACACACGGGGGCGAATCGGGCTGGATCCCGTGGCGGATCGCGGCGGCCGGAGTCGAGGAAGGAGACCTCCTCGGGGCTCTTCCAGTGGCTAGGCGTGCTCTAGGGGAAGTGTAGGGCTGGTGGGTGCTCGAGTTGAAGCTCGGGGCCCCTATTTATAGGCAGATCGACGGGGTGGCCGTGAACGGAGAATCTCCGGCGAGCGATTACGGCGGAGCAGTGGGTTGGCAGGGGGTTTGAGCGGTCGAGCAGCATCAGTGGATGTTACGGGACTCGTTTTGCAGCTAAACGGAGCTGGCCCTGGCGTAATGGCGTCTGCCCACGGTGAGGTGACCGCACGGGCTCAACGGCGGCAGAGAGCGCGCTCCGCGCCCTGGGGTTCACGACGAGAGCGGCAGCGCATTCGGGGGAGTGGACGGCCACGCGGCGGGCTCCGGTGGTTTGGGCGGCGCTGGGTGGAGTCGGCGGCGCCGTGTCTCCCGCTGGCGTCCGCAAAGCCGCCGCCGGCGTCGGTCACGGGGCGGCGCACCTTCTGCTGCTCGTCGCCGACGCCCGCAAGATGCCAGGCACTCGTGCGGTGCAGGAACGAGAGGGCGAGGACGAGGAGCAAGGCGACGCGAGGGTACTGGCGAGATCGACGCCCGTTTCTGAAGAAAACGACAGCAGCCACTGACTGAACTCTGAACTTACTGAAACTTGACAGTGACCAAGCATTGCAGGTGTTCGACAGTAGGTTTTGGTAAAGAGATAAATTTTTCTGGAGCTGTAACTTGGTGAGATGATCACTCAAAGCACCCAGGGGCTGCATGAATTTACTTGGAATTTTTGGAGAAAGTTTTGAATGAATTTCACCAAATTTGGCAAATCTGGTCCAAACTTGCAGCTGATGTAGTTTGAAATTTTGAACTGGAGACCAGTGGATCTTCATGGTTCTAGGTTGAGGGTTCAAAGGACTAGGAGGGGAAAGAAGTTTGGGGCCAAAAATCAAAACAGAAAAAGGAGTTCCTTTGTAAAACTCCAAGAGCTATAAGAGAAGACAGAAATTTATTTGAATAGAATTTGAATGGAAAAGATCACATGGGGAGGTTCAACTTGCTGGATTTGATGCAAATCATGATCCAAAGGTGAGGGAAGGGTTAGGAGAGAGGATTTGCACTAATGCCATGGCAAGAAGGAATAGTTGAAAGTGGCAAAGGACTTTCCAAAAGCCATAGTGCAAATTCAAGAAAAGGTTTTCAAAAGTTATTCTCTCAAATGAAAAACATTTTGTCTTGAGCCCAAATGAAAATCAAGAACCCCCAAGGTCAAAGGCAGATCTTGGGTGAATCCAAATAAAATTTTTGCCATAAAGAAAATATATGAGAGGGAGAGTTCTCTTGAAGAAAATTTTTAAATCACTCCCCTCAAGTCAAATAAAAATCTTTTGAAAAATCCAAATAAAAACTTGGGTGTCACATTAAGAACTCCCACTTAATAAACATCCCTCAAGTTATCTAAGTGATACATGATCCAAATCAACTAACCCATGTCTGATCATCACGTGAGATGGGGTAGTCATCAATGGTGAACATCTCTATGTTGATCATATCTACTACATAACTCACATTCGACCTTTCGGTCTCTAGTGTTCCGAGACCATGTCTGTACATGCTAGGCTCGTCAAGTGTAACCCAAGTATTCTGCATGTGCAAAACTTTCTTACACCGTTGTATGTGAACGTAGAGTCTATCAGACCCGATCATCACGAGGTGCTTCGAAACTATGAACTTTTGGCAACAGTGCATACTCAGGGAGAACACTTTTATCTTGAAATTTAGTGAAAGGGTCATCTTATAATGCTACCGCCATTCTAAGAAAAATAAGATGCATAAAGGATAAACATCACATGCAATCAAAATATGTGTCATGATATGGCCATCATCATCTTGTGCTTTTAATCTCCATCTCCAAAGCATTGTCATGATCTCCATTGTCACCGGCTCGACACCTTGATCTCCATCATTGCGTCGGGGTCGTCTGGCCAACTATTGCTTCTACAACTCTTGCTAACGCATCTATACCAATATAAAAAGACCCAAAGGGGCAGATCCAATTAATCTCAGCCATCAAATCATGTCAATCCAACGACCTAGACTGCTTCAATGTCGAGCGCTCAACACGTTTGGCGTGCAGTTAATTTCATGCCAAATATAGTGTTAATCACATAATAAAACTCAAATAATATCGTACTTAATATCCGCATGCACTTAATATACTTCCAAATTAACGTGCATTGCACGTACACATTGACTAGTAGCGATAAAGTAAAGCAATTACATGGCGCTTGCATTTCATACCATAATTAAGAGACAACCCTAAGGCTCCTGCCGGTTGTTGATATTACAAAACATGATCATCTCATACATCAACATATATCACATCATATCTTGACCATATCACATCACAACATGCCCTGCAAAAACAAGTTAGATGTCCTCTACTTTGTTGTTGCAAGTTTTACGTGGCTGCTACAGGCTTCTAGCAAGAACTGTTCTTAACTATGCAAAAAACACAACGGTGATTTATCAAGTTTGCTGTTTTAACCTTCTTCAAGGACCGGCCATAGTCATATTCGATTCAACTAAAGTAGGAGAAACAGGCACCCACCAGCCACCTTTTATGCAAAACTAGTTGCATGTCAGTCGGTGGAACTGGCCTCATGTGTGTGGACATGTAAGGTTGGTCCGGGCCGCTTCATCCACAATACCGCCGAATCAAAATAAGACGTCGGTGGTAAGCAGTATGACTATCACCGGCCACAACTCTTTGTGTTCTACTCGTGCATATGATCTACGCATAGACCTGGCTTCGATTCCACTGTTGGGAAACATTGCATGGAAAATAAAAAATTCTACGCACACGCAAGATTTATCCATGGAGATGCATAGCAATGAGAGGGGAGAGTGTGTCTACATACCCTCGTAGACCATAAGAGGAAGCGTTTAGTAAAGCGGTTGATGTAGTCGAACTTCTTCGCGATCCAACCGATCGAGCACCGAACATACGACACCTTCACATTCAACACACGTTCAGCTCAGTGACATCCTTGCTTTCTTGGTCCAGCAAGACGACAAAGTAGTGGATGAGTTCCGGCAACACGACGGTGTGGCGATGATGATGGTGAAGCTATCTCCGCAGGGCTTCGCCTAAGCACTACAGGAATATGACCGAGGGACTAAACTGTGGAGGGGGGCACCGCACACGGCTAAGAAATTGTCGTGGTTATGTGTGGCGCCCCCTCCCACATATATATAGGTGGGGGAGGAGGGAGAAGCCAAGGAGGCGCCCTAAGTAGGCTTGTGCTTCAGAGTAGCACCATGTTCTACATATAGAGAGTCTCTTGAGCTATCACTTTCATATAATAGTGGGAATTTTCATTATAGAACTTGGCTTGTATATTCCGATGATTGGCTTCCTCAAATGCCCAAGGTCTTCATGAGCAAGCAAGTTGGATGCACACCCACTTAGTTTTAGTTTGAGCTTTCATACACTTATAGCTCTAGTGCATCTGTTGCATGGCAATCCCTGCTCCTCGCGTTGACATCAATTGATGGGCATCTCCATAGCCCGTTGATTAGCCGCGTCGATATGAGACTTTCTTCCTTTTTGTCTTCTCCACATAACCTCCACCATCATATTCTATTCACCTATAGTGCTATATCCATGGCTCACGCTCATGTATTGCGTGAAAGTTGAAAAGGCTTGAGAACATTAAAAGTATGAAACAATTGATTGGCTTGTCATCGGGGTTGTGCATGATGAAATAATTTATGTGATGAAATGGAGCATAGCTAGACTATATGATTTTGTAGGGATAACTTTCTTTGGCCATGTTATTTTGAGAAGTCATGATTGCTTTATAGTATGCTTGAAGTATTATTGTCTTAATGTCAAATGATAGACTAGTGCTTTGAATCACTCGTGTCTTAACATTCATGCCATGATTAGATTATGTGATCAAGATTATGCTAGGTAGCATTCCACATCAAAAATTATCCTTTTTATCATTTACCTACTCGAGGATGAGTAGGAATTAAGCTTGGGGATGTTGATATGTCTCTGTTGTATCTATAGTTTCTGATTGTTCCATGCCAATATTATACAACTTTCATAGACTCTTGGCAACTTTTTATACATATTGATCCAGTGCCCAGTGTCAGCTCCTGTTTGTTGCATTTTTTTGTTTTGCAGAAATCCATATCAAACGGAGTTCAAACGCGATAAAAACTTATGGTGATTTTTTTGGAATATATGTGATTTTGGGGAAAAATCAACGCGAGACGATGCCCGAAGGGGCCACAAGGCAGGGGGCGCGCCCTGGGCCTTGTAGTCACCCCGTAAGGTGGTTGGTGCCCTTCTTTTGCCGCAAGAAAGCTAATAACAGGATAAAATCGTGTTAAAATTTCAGCCCAATCGGAGTTAAGGATCTCCAAGAATTTAAGAAATGGTGAAAGGGCAGAATCTGGGAACGCAGAAACAAAAGGAAACAGAGAGAGATCTAATCTCAGTGGGGCTCCCGCCCCTCCGCCACCATGGAGGCCATGGACCAGAGGGGAAACCCTTCTCCCATCTAGGGGGGAGGTCAAGGAAGAAGAAGAAGAAGGAGGAGGAGGAGGAGGAGGGGGGCTCTCTCCCCCTCCCCCTGGTGGCTTCGGAATCCCGGGGCCATCGTCGTGACGACGATCTACACCAACAACTTCGCCGGTGTCATCACCAACTCTCCCCCTCCCTGCAGCGGTGTAACACCTCTTCTCCCCGCTGTAATCTCTACTTAAAACATGGTGCTTAACGCTATATAATATTTCCCAATGATGTATGGCTATCCTATGATGTTTGAGTAGATCCGTTTTGTCCTATGGGTTGATTGATGATCATGATTGTTTTGAGTTGTATGTTTTATTAGCGGTGTTGTCCTATGGTGCTCTCCGTGTCACGTAAGCATGAGGGATCCCTGCTGTAGGGTTTGCAATATGTTCATGGTTTGCCTATTGTCTGCATTGCGTGAGTGATAGAAACACAAACACGGATAACTGGGTTATGGCATATGGGAATAAAGAGGACTTGATAGCTTATAATATTATGGTCAGCTTTTACCTTAATGATCTTTAGTAGTTGCGGATGCTTGCTAGAGTTCCAATCATAAGTGCATATGATCCAAGAAGAGAAAGTATTTTATGTTGGGAAACGTTGCATCGAAAACAAAAAAAATCTACGCGCACGCAATGATCTATCCATGGAGATGCATAGCAACGAGGGGAAGAGTGTGTCTACGTACCCTCGTAGACCGAAAGCGGAAGCGTTTGACAACGCGGTTGATGTAGTCAAACTTCTTCTAGCTCCGACCGATCAAGCACCGAACATACGGCACCTCCGAGTTCTGCACACGTTCAGCTCGGTGGCGTCCCTCGTCTTCTTCATCCAGCAAGACGTCGAGGAAGTAGATGAGTTCCGTTAGCACGACGGCATGGTGACGGTGATGATGTAGTGTTTCTCGCAGGGCTTCGCCTAAGCACCGAGAAAATATGACGTTGGTGTAAACTGTTGAGTGGGGGCGCACATGGCTAACAATTGATGTTGTGTCTTCTAGGAACCCCCCCCTCCCCACATATATATAGGTGGCAGGGGAGGAGAGGTAGCCAAGGGGCACCCCAAGTAGGATACGAATCCTACTTGGGGTTTCCCCAAGTGGCGCCCCCCTTTCCTTGTTTCATCGGAGAAGAAAGGAAGGGGGAAGAAGAGAAGGAAGAGTGGGCCGAACCCCCTTTTCTCCTTCTCCTATTCGGCCACCTGCCATAGGGGGGCGCGCCACCCCTTGTGGGTTGGTGTGCTCCCCTCTCATGGCCCATATGGCCCATATATCCCCCCGGGGGTTCCGGTAACCCCCCGGAACTCCGATAAATACCTGATACACTCCGGAACACTTCCGGCGTCCGACTACTATCGTCGTATATATCAATCTTTACCTGAAAGCACAAGTGCTCCCTGGGTGATTTTGGTAATTAATGTCAACATGTCTCTTGTTGACTAATATCTTTATCTAGTATATTTCAAAAAGTTCAATGATTGGCATGGCTTGGACTAGAGATGTGGACCCTTTAAAATGCTAAGGACAAAGATTAGCAAAAGCTCAAGACTCTTCATTTTCATTTTAGTGATCCAAGATCACATTGAGTCCATAGGAAAGCCAATACTATTAGAAGGGGATGAGGTGTTGCTTAATGGTCTACTTCCTCAAAGTGCTTAGTGATGTTGCTCCATAACCCTCAGCCACTTTCTCACTTCCAAATATGTCCAAAACCGAAAGTCAAACTAGGCCCCACTGATTTGATCTATCCGGCGCCACCGAGTTCTTTTGACATAGCCACTGCCAGAAACCCTAGACAATTCAGTCTCACCGATACGGATCTCGGTTCCATTGAGATGGCCTTGCAAACTCTCTGCTGCCTGTTGCAATTATTTTGGTCTCACCGAAATGTGCAATCGGTCACACCGAGTTTGCCTGACCAACTCTCTATTTGCTCGTTGCTAAAATCGGTCTCACCGAGTTCATGCAATCGGTCACACTGAGATGTGATAACCCACAAGTATAGGGGATCACAAAAGTTTTCGAGGGTAGAGTATTCAACCCAAATTTATTGATTTGACACAAGGGGAGCCAAAGAATATTCTCAAGTATTAGCAGTTGAGTTGTCAATTCGACCACACCTGGATAACTTAATATCTGCAGCAAAGTATTTAGTAGCAAAGTAGTATGGAAGTAACGGTAATGGTAGCAAAGGTAATATTTTTGGGTTTTGTAGTGATTGTAACAGTAGCAACGGAAAAGTAAATAAGCGAACAACAATATGTGAAAAGCTCGTAGGCATTGCATCGGTGATGGAGAATTATGCCGGATGTGGTTCATCATGTAACAGTCATAACATAGGGTGGCACAGAACTAGCTCTAATTCATCAATGTAATGTAGGCATGTATTCCGAATATAGTCATACGTGCTTATGGAAAAGAACTTGCATGACATCTTTTGTCCTACCCTCCCATGGCAGCGGGGTCCTAACGGAAACTAAGGGATATTAAGGCCTCCTTTTAATAGAGTACCGGACCAAATCATTAACACATAGTGAATACATGAACTCCTCAAACTACGGTCATCACCGGGAGTGGTCCCGATTATTGTCACTTCGGGGTTGCCGGATCGTAACACATAGTAGGTGACTAATGACTTGCAGGATAGGATCAAGAACTCACATATATTCATGAAAACATAATAGGTTCAGATCTGAAATCATGGCACTCGGGCCCTAGTGACAAGCATTAAGCATAGCAAAGTCATAGCAACATCAATCTCAGAACAGAGTGGATACTAGGGATCAAACCCTAACAAAACTAACTCGATTACATGATAAATCTCATCCAACCCATCACCGTCCAGCAAGCCTACGATGGAATTACTCACGCACGGCAGTGAGCATCATGAAATTGGTGATGGAGGATGGTTGATGATGATGATGGCGACGAATTCCCCTCTCCGGAGCCCCGAATGGACTCCAGATCAGCCCTCCCGAGAGAGATTAGGGCTTGGCGGCGGCTCCGTATCGTAAAATGCGATGAATCTTTCTCTCTGATTTTTTCTCCCCGAACACGAATATATAGAGTTGGAGTTGAGGTCGGTGGAGCACCAGGGGGCCCACGAGGCAGGGGGGCGCGCCCAGGGGGCAGGTGCGCCCCCCACCCTCGTGGAAAGGGTGTGGGCCCCCTGGCCTTGATTCTTTCGCCAGTATTTTTTTATTATTTCCAAAAATAATCTCCGTGAAATTTCAAGTCATTCCGAGAACTTTTGTTTCTGCACAAAAATAACACCATGGCAATTCTGCTGAAAATAGCGTCAGTCCGGGTTAGTTCCATTCAAATCATGCAAGTTAGAGTCCAAAACAAGGGCAAAAGTGTTTGGAAAAGTAGATACGATGGAGATGCTTGAGGAGACTGGCAAGACCAAGTGGCAACCTGCCATGAGTTTCGAGGAGATGCTCGACGCTCCCTGCAAGCACCACAACGGTGCAAGGCCGTCCACGCACACGCTTCGGCAGTGCGCCATCACCAAGCGCATCATGAGGGGCGACATCCCGCCTCCTCCGGCCCCGGCTCCGGGAGCGGGGCAGCCGCCTCCGCCTCCTCCGCCACCCCCGGCCGGCGGTGCGATGCGCGATGACGTCTACCCGGCCCAGAACGCGACCTACGTCGTCTTCACCAGCCTCAGCGACGACAAACGCAGCGAGTGCCTCCTTCGGCAGGAGGTGAACACCGTCGTCCCGGCCAAGCCGGAGTACATGCACTGGTCGGAGCGCCCGGTCACGTGGACCCGGGAGGACCACCCGGCCGTCAAGCCGAACCCAGGTGGTTACGCCCTCGTCCTCAACCCCACTATCGTCGCGCCTCGGCGCACGTGCAAGTTCTCCCGAGTCCTCATCGACGGCGGCAGCAACATCAACATCCTCTACCGCGACACCATGACCAAGCTCGGCCTCGAGGCCAGAGACCTGGAGCCGACCCGGACGATCTTCCACGACATCGTTCCTGACCTCTCCTGCTCTCCGATCGGCCGGGTCTGGCTTGACGTCCTGTTCGGCAACAGTAGCCACTTCCGACGCGAGCCGCTCTGGTTCGAGGTGGTGGACCTGGCCAGCGCATACCACGCACTGCTGGGCCGACCCGCGCTCGCCAAGTTCATGGCGGTTCCCCACTATGCCTACCTGAAGCTGAAACTGCTAGGCCCGAAGGGTCTCATTACAATTATCGGCGACTACCGCAAGTCCATAGAGTGCGCCCGAGATGACGCTAAGCTGGCCGAGTCGCTAGTCGTAGCCGAGGAGCGGCGCCAACTCGACCGGATCGTCGCCTTGGCCAACGAGATGTCGGCTGTGCCGATCTTGGCCGAGGAGCTGGCCGACGAGGCCTCGTTCAAGACCTCCAAGGAGACCAAGAAAGTGAAGCTGAACCCGGAAGACCCCAGCTACAGCAAGTACGTTGTCGTGGGCACCCGCCTCGTCGACTTCCTCCGTGAGAATCAAGATATTTTTGCATGGACCCCAAAGGACATGTCGGGTATCCCGAGGAAGTACGCCAAGCACAAACTCCACATCCGCAAGGACGCCAAGCCTGTCTGTCAACCCCTACAACATTTTTTCGAAGAGAAGAGAAGAACCATCGGTGAAGAGGTCGCCAAGCTTTTGGCGGTTGGCTTCATCATGGAAGTGTTTCACCCCGATTGGATGGCCAACCCAGTCCTCGTCCTGAAGAAGAACAGGACCTGGCGCATGTGTATCGACTACACTAGCCTGAACAAGGCCTGCCCAAAAGACCCGTTCGCCCTCCCGCGGATCGACCAAGTCATCGACTCCACTACCGGGTGCGAGCTCCTGTCCTTCCTGGATGCTTACTCCGGCTATCATCAGATCAAGCTGGACCCGGCCAACGCCCTGAAGACGTCCTTCATCACGCCCTTTGGGGCATACTTCTATATCACCATGTCGTTCGGCCTGAAGAACGCCGGCGCCACCTTCCAGCGCTGCATGCAGAAATGCTTGCTGCCGCAACTCGGCCGCAACATCCACGTCTATGTGGACGACATCGTGGTGAAGACCAAGCAGCACCTCACGCTCCTTGACGACCTGAAGGAGACCTTCGCCAATTTGCACGAGTACAAGGTCAAGCTCAACCCGGAAAAGTGTGTTTTCGGCGTCCCGGCCAGGAAGCTACTCGGCTTCCTTCTCTCGGAGCACGGCATTGAGGCAAACCCGGAGAAGATCAAGGCCATCGAGCGCATGCGCAAGCCGGCTCTGTTGTGCGATGTCCAGAAGTTCACCGGCTGCTTGGCCTCGGTCAACCGGTTTCTCAGCCGGCTGGGCAAGAGGGCCTTGCCCTTGTATCAGCTGATGAAGAAGACGGCACCGTTCGAATGGAACGACCAGGCGGACGAGGCTTTCCGGGACCTCAAGCGCATGCTCTCCACCGCACCCGTCCTGGCCGCACCGGCCGAGAAGGAGCCGTTGTTCCTCTACATCGCCGCAACCTCGTGGTCGGTCAGCACGGTGATGGTGGTCGAGCGACCAGAGAAGGGCAAGATCCAAGCTGTCCACCATCCCGTCTACTACCTGAGCGAGGTGCTCTCTGCCTCCAAGCAGAACTACCCGCACTACCAGAAGATGTGTTATGGCGTGTACTTCACCGCCAAGAAACTGAAGCAGTACTTCCAAGAGCATGTTGTCACCATGGTCAGCACGACCCCCCTCAGCGAGATCATCGTGTGCCGGGACGCCTCTGACCGAGTTGCCAAGTGGGCGCTCGAGCTAGCCGGCCACACCATCCTCTACGAGCCCCGCACCACGATCAAGTCCCAAGCTCTGGCCGACTTCCCCGTCGATTGGAACGAGACCCAGTACCTGCCGCAGCCGCCGGACTCGACGCACTGGTGCATGCACTTCGACGGCTCGAAGATGCGTCTCGGCCTAGGGGCCGGCATCGTGTTGTCCTCCCCGAAGGGCGACCGGCTCAAATACGCGCTCCAGATCCACTTCACCGCCTCCAACAACGTCGCCAAATACGAAGCTCTTGTGCACGGCCTCCGGGTTGCCAAGGAACTCGGCATCCGGCGCATCCTATGCTATCGCGACTCGGATCTCGTGGTGCAGCAGTGCTCCGGCAAGTGGGACGCCCGCGACCCCAACATGGCGAGCTACCGCTTCCTCACCCAGAAGCTGTCCGGATTCTTCGCGGGCTGCGAGTTCCTCCACGTCCCGCGCGCGGAAAATGAGGCGGCCGACACGCTCGCCAAGATCGCATCGTCCCGGCAGGCCATCCCGTCCGGTGTCTCCCTCAAGCACCTGCACAAGCCGTCCATTAAGCCATCTCCGGACTCCCAGTCCATCTACGTCCTGGATGACCCGGTCGCGCCTCAACCCGGCCCGGGGGCTGCCAAACCCGGCCCGGGGACTGCTCAACCCGGCCCAGGGGCTGCAGCCGTCGACCCGGTCGCCGCCGTTCCCGACCCGGGGGCTACTGAACCAGGCTCGGGGCTGCCGCCCCAGAACCCGCCATGGTGGCCGTCTTCGCCATGGTGACGGCGCCATCATGGGCCCTGCCCATCTCAGAGTTTCTGGAGAACGGGGTCCTCCCCATGGACGAGACCGAAGCCCGGCAAATGCAGCGCCGGGCGTCCGCCTACAGCATCATCAACAACGAGCTCGTCAAGCACACCTCCACCGGCGTCTTCCAGCGCTGCGTCGAGCAAGACAACGGCATTGAGATACTCCTCGACATACAACAGGGCGAGTGCGGGCACCACGCCGCCTCACGGTCCCTAGTGGCCAAGGCTTTCCGCCATGGTTTCTACTGGCCCACGGCCCTCGAAGACGCCGAGTCGCTCGTCCTCAAGTGCGAGGGATGCCAGCCCTTCAGCAAGCGCAGCCACCAGCCGGCGTCGGCACTCCGGACCATCTCGATCGCCTGGCCCTTCATGGTCTGGGGACTAGACATGGTGGGGCCCTTCAAGACCACTCGAGGCGGCATGATGCATCTGCTGGTGGCGGTGGACAAGTTCACCAAATAGATCGAAGCAAGGCCGATCAAGAAACTGGACGGGCCAACGGTCGTCCGATTCGTCAAGGACATCGCGGTGCACTACGGCATGCCGAACAGGATCATCACAGACAACGACACCAATTTCGCCAAGGGCGCGCTCGCGCAGTACTGCTCCATCTCCGGCATCCGCCTCGACCTGGCCTCCGTTGCACACCCGTAGTCCAACGGTCAGGTCGAGCGGGCCAACGGCCTCATCCTATTCGGCATCAAGCCGCGGCTCGTCGTTCACCCGGCAGCTGGCTTGACAAGCTGCCGGCCGTCCTCTGGAGTCTCCGAACAACGCCAAACCGGTCGACCGGGTTCACCCTGTTCTTCCTCGTCTACGGAGCAGAAGCCGTCATCCCGTCCGACGTCGAGTTCGACTCGTCGCGCGTCAAGATGTACACCGAAGCTGAAGCCAAAGAAGCCCGCGAAGACGGTGTCGACCTGCTCGACGAAGCACGTCTCCTGGCGCTCAGCCGCTCAGCCATCTACCAGCAAGGCCTGAGGCACTACCACAGCAAGAAGATCAAACCCCTCGCTTTTCGGGAGGGAAACCTCGTCCTCTGACTCGTCCAAGAGCAGACCGGCCAACACAAGTTGTCCTCCGCATGGGAGGGCCCCTTCAACATCAGCAAAGCCTTGTGCGATCGCAACGCCTACTACCTCATCGACGCCCGCAAGTCAAACAAGCGCAGGAGGGACACCGCCGGCGAAGAGACAATCCGGTCGTGGAACGCAGAACTCCTCCGCCCGTTTTACAGTTAGCCGTGTGCACGTATGTATCGCTGCCTTTTGTAATCACCTGAAAAATATGGAGTCCCCGAACGACGCTCGGGGGCTGCCCTTTCCAACCAAGCTATTGTGTCTCCTGCATTTGTGCATTATTTACCTCTTTGTCAAACCCGGCCACCGGTCCGACTCACTCGACCCGGGCGCTCGAGGGCTGGCCGGCTTGGTCACTACCTGCCGCCTTTCCTTAGCAGTTCCTGACATACTGGGATCGCCGCGACCTTTCGCTTTGCCCTAAGCCATAGAACCGGCTTCGGCTGTCGGCCAGCAAGCACGCAAGGCCAGAGCACCAGTACGCCACAAACACTAAGTCAAGGACCGCCAGATTACCCAACCCGGCCTCGCCACTTTAAGTTGCCACACGACCGGCTGCTCGCCAACCGGCTTCGCTGGATTGCCGCCAGCCGGCCAAGTGGGTGTTTCGCTCGCGCTCAACGTTCCGATAGCCTAAGTATTGCGCGCGCCTCTCAAAGGCCGAACTCCTTGTCACGGACCGGAGCCTCGGCCGTCGGACTCACGGGAGGCGGGAAGCCCGAGAGGGAAAAATCGCAAGAAAACGGCTCAAAAGACAAAAAGCAAGAGCGCAAAACACTCACGAAATTTATACATCACAAGTTCAAATTTAAACAGGCCCAAGGCCAGAATTCATTACACCCGGATACCCCCAGTGGGTGGGTGGACCTGCTACCTAACAGAATTTTTTACTAAGTTAAGAACAGGCAGCCTCAAGCATATCCCTCGGTGGCCTCCGGGTTCGCCGAGGTACCGGTGTCTCCCTCCTCCTCGTCCGCATCACGGTAGACGCCTGCCTCCTCGGAGCTGCCCTCCGGGTCATCCAGAAGTACGCCGTAGTCGTCAGCAGGCACGACTCCGCCATCTTCCGCCCGCTCCGGCCGAAACTCGTCAAGGAAGGCGAACCCAGCGATGTAGCTGGCCCGAGCAGCGATCCGACCGGCCTCCGCTTGCAGCTGGCTCTCCGAGCCGGCTCGCTGGCCCATCAACGCGTCCAGTGACAGGTCCGGATGCCAAGACATCACGAACCTGAGCGTCATCTCGGCGCCGGCATGAGCGGCGGAGACACGCCAGTCGTGGAGCCGATCCGGCCCCGCCTCCAACCACCGCGCCAGCCGCGTGAAGCTGTTCGGCGCGACGGTACCCGGCCAGATGGCCGCCGTCATTGCCGCGCCGGCTTGAGAGAGCCTCCCCATCCGATCGCCCAAGACTCGCAGACGAGCCTCGGCGGCAGTCATGATCTCCTGGAAGGTCCAGGCCACCTGCGGGTCAGTCCCGAAGCCGACGATCCCCTGCGGGTCGCACTGAAAGCGGACCGCCTCCTCCGCTAGCTGGCGTGTCTCTGGGAAGGCCCCTGTCAGGAAGAAAAGTGAGTCAGAAGAAAGTCACCAAGGACGAGAAGCCGAGGTCCCAACCCGGCAAAAAACCCAAGGAAAGCACTTACTCGAGAAGGAGTCTTCCAGGTGCTGCGCTTCGAGCAACGTACTGTGCCACTCCCGGGCGATGGTGCGGTCACGCTCCTGGAGCGTCTTCTCCAGATCGGCAACCTTGGCAAGGGCCGCCTTCAGCTCGGCATCCTTGTCCTCGGCCGCCTTCTCTGCCTCCTCGTGGCACCGGGTTTCCCCCTAACGGGTCTCCTCCGCCGCGGCCACCAACACCTTCAGGCGCTCCACCTCGGCCTGGAGCTGACCCTTGTCATCGGCCAGCTTGCCGCGTCTGGTCCGCCTCGACAAGGGCCCGCTGCGCCTCCACAACCTTGGCGGCTTCCGCCTTGAGGCGTTCTAGCTCGGCCTCAAGACGGCCCTTGTCGCCCGCCAGCTGCTCCCTCAGTCGGCTGGCTTCATCGAGCGCCTGCCGGGCTCCCGTCACCTCCGCCCTCGCCCTCGCCACATCGGCCCCAAGCCGTCCAGCGTCGGCAACGAGCCGGTCATAGTGGAAGCGGGCCCACATCAGCCGGTTCCTCCAGGACAGCACCTCGGCTGCAGAAACAAGATTCAGAAACAAAGTACTATTTTAAAA
Source organism: Triticum aestivum (assembly GCF_018294505.1). Taxonomy (NCBI): domain Eukaryota; kingdom Viridiplantae; phylum Streptophyta; class Magnoliopsida; order Poales; family Poaceae; genus Triticum; species Triticum aestivum. The sequence continues at coordinate 338,827,223 of NC_057805.1, forward strand.
TTCGACTAAACTGCTACGCAGTTGGCCCGAATCTCGGGGGCTACACCCAGTGGGTCCGCTAGCGTGCCCCCACTAACAAAGAGCACGCAAAAGAATACCTGCTGCGGCGCTGAGGTCCTCCTCCTTGGCGGCGAGCTGCTCCTTGAGCTGCCGGTGCATCTCCAGGAGCCGGTTGAAGACGCTGACCCGGTAGGAGTCAAGTTGCTGCAGAAGGCAACCATCAACACAAGACAACAGTTTAAGATTCGACCCAACTGCTACACAGTTGGCCCGAATCTCAGGGGCTACACCCAGTGGGTGCGCTAGCACGCCCTCACGAAGAAGAAGCAGCAGAAAAAAGAAGAGTAGAAAGCGAAGGAAACTTACGAACATGGTGCACTGCAGCTCCCGCGTCTGCTCCACCTCGGCCTGGGCAAAGGCCTGGACCCGGTCCATCCGCCCACGCAGGCGCCGGGTCACAGCGTCCATCGCCGCCTCGTCCTGGGTCAGAGGCCCGAAGAAGACCCCGCTGGTGCCGCTCCACGTCGGTTGCGACCCGACGGCCCGGCGAACCCCTGGCCTGAGCACCAGGGCGTGCTCCCCACTGACCGCGTCCCCTGCGGCCGGCGCCTTCTCCGGCGCCCTCTCCGGCACCACCGCCGGTTCGGTGGCCGGAGTGGCCTGCGGCTCCACCACCAACGGCGCCTCGCTCATCGATGCCTGGGGCGTCCCCTCCGGTGCCATCCGCGGTGCCTCCTCCAAGACGGCGTCGCCGCCGCCTCCATCAGCCCCCGTCCGCTCGACCACATCGGTCCGCGTCGGGGTGTCGTCCCCGACAACCACGACCTCTCGGTCGAGGTCCGCCACATCCGCACGGCCGCCTCGGCCGTGCTCCCCCTCCAACGACTGCACGAAGGCCATCGCCGCCACTGTTCCTGTCGGCATCTCCGGCCATGCCGGCCCCTCGCCGGCCCGCGCCCACGTCGCCGCGGCGTTAACTCAGGCCTGGGTCGACGCCGCCTCCAACTCCACCTCGGCCCGGTTCTGGTCCCGCCATTGCAGGCCTTCGGTATCGGCCAGGTCCAGACCAAGATCAGGGTCCGCCCGCTCCTCCTCCTCGTCCGGGTCGATGGTGCCGGATCAGCTCCTCCGGAACGCGGCGCCCTCATGGGATGCAGCATCCGTCGCCGCCAGCGCCAACGAAATCGGCGACCTGAAACCCGAGACAGAGTAAATATGCAAGGGCCAAGCAGAGCCGCTCGGCCACCCGGATTCAAGCAAAAACAAACTCACCCCGGCACCACCGGAACGACCGGCCTCGCCGCCCTCTCCTGTGGAGCGCCGCGCCTCCTCTTGGAGGGAAGCTTCGCGCCCCCGGCCGGGTTCGCCACGCGTTTCACGGCCAGGGCCCGCGGCACGACGTTGTCCTTCCCGTGCGGCCGGCTCGCCGCCGGCGCCACCCGGGACGACTCGGTTCCGGCCGTGCCGCCGCCTCCTCCACCTGGCACTGCTATAAGCCGACTCGCGTCAGCATCCCCAAGACTGTCCCGCAACCAGCAACTCAAGAAGTGAAGGCAAGCTTACCCGCTCGGCGCCTTTCGCCCGCATCGGCGGTTGCCTCCTCCCCTCCGCCGTGGGCCTCGGGCTCCTTCGAGGCAGCGCGCACCACCTGCGCCCGTGCCCGGTCGTAAGGATGCCGGATGGCATTCAGAAGCACATCCCGCGTTGCGTCGGGGCTAATAAGAAGATGAGCAGCAGCAAAGTATGGAGACCAGGGACTCACCATCGGCGCCGGGTTCGCGTGGCTGTACGGGGGATTCCCGAACTCCCAGTCATCCCGTAGGTTGGCCTTGGAGAGGTCGTTGCCCCGGCGCGCGACCTGGTCCACCCCCAGCCGCAGGTTTGCCATGCGGTTGGGGTCCTGAAGGCCGGTCATCCGACCGATGAGGTGGCTGGGCTGCTGCAGCGGCAGCACTCGACGGACGATGAAGGCGGTGATGAGGTCGGTGCCGGTGAGCCCTTCCCGCTCCTTCATCACCGACACCCGCTCGCATAGGTTGAGCACCTCCTACGACGGGTGCTTGGGGTAGTAGCCCCAGTTCTGTTTCTCCCTCGGCAGCGAATTGACGAAGGGCGGCAAGTTGATGCGGTCCGCACCGAGGTTGCAGACGTAGAAGAAAGAACTCTGCCACTTCTTGGCAGAATCCTCTAGTGGCATATTGGGGTAGTCAGCGCCCGACCGCTTGCAGATGACTGCGGCCCCGCACTCGAACATCTCGCCGGCCCTCGGCCCCTGCTGCTTCAAGGAGAAGAAGGCACCCAGAGGTCGATCGAAGGCTCGACCCCCAGGTACCCCTCGCAGAGGGTGACGAAGCCCGAGAGCTGCACGATGGCCCCGGCGCCAATATGATGGGGCTGGAGCCTGAAGAACTCCAGAAAGTCACGGAAGAAGGTGCTCGCGGAAAGCCCGAACCCGTGCTTGAAGTGCAGGAAGAAGACCGCGCGCTCCGTGCCCTCGGGTCGCGGCTCCCAGTCGCCCTGCGGCAGGCGCGCGGCGACCTCCGTCTCCCCCGGCAGGCGCCTGGTGGTGCGAAGATAGGTGATGTCGTCGAGGGTGACGGTCGAGCCCATCCACGAGCCCGACGGCAGTGCCATCAACAAAGGTGTGGAAGAAAGAAGGAAGAAGAAGGCGACAAAGCTCTGCTCGAAGCAACAGGCGACGCGGTGTGCGGTGGTTGCAAGAAGCAGAGGAAGGAAGAAGGGGCAGGGGAGCGCGAGCGAGAATGATTTCCGCCGCTCCCTCCCCCTGATTTATAAGCCACGGTTTGAAACGTGGGGAAGTGGGATCATTTGCGCTCGCCTTTCCCACTTCCCCGCAATAACTGCACACGTACGTGCGCAATAACTACCTCGAGAATGGCAACTGACTTGCAGACGCCACAATAAATCCGCGCACGTGGGTCGAGGGAGCGCGGCCGTAGGCCCCAGCGCGTCGCCCTGTCCCGTCGCGCGCGTGGCCTGTCAGGTCCCTCCGACTTCCAGGCGCCATGTGGCGGCCGCGCGAAGTCCAAAAGATTACCCCAAGATTCGAGGGACTCGTCGGTTTCCTGCCCCTGATGGGGTGCCGCGATCCGGCTTCCGAAAGCCGGCACACAGTGGGTGTTGTCGGGCCCGGCGGCCACAAAATTCGCCTCCTCAGGGAAGGAAAACTGCGAAGGCCCTCCCATCCGAAATCGGCGGCCCTTCACAACTTCGGGGACTACTGTCGGGGGGATGAACCCCAGGCAGCCAATGGAACCCGGATCCTTTTCGAAAACAACGGGGCCAGCAACGCCCCTCAAGCCGGCTCACGCTTGGCCGGGTCGCTCGACCCGGCCAAACTCACCTATCCGGCCGGACTCCTCAACTCGGCCCCAGCAACCAGTTCAAGATAGCTGAACCCGGCTGATCAAGACTTCTCCAACAAGCCAGCTCCCCCTTGGCGTGTTCTCCAACCCGGCCACAGGTCAGCTCCTGTCCCATCCCAGCCGTACGATGGGACGAGGCTCCACCTACCGATGACCGAGGTAACAGTGCCTCGCCCATGCCTCTGGTCAGCCGGGGCATAGCAACAGTGCCCCACCTACCCGCTGACCAGGGACAGCGTGGTAACAGTGCAACCATCATCACCAATGATGCCAGCAAGCGGCAACCTGATGGAGCGCCACTGTAGCCGACTCAACCCGGCCACTCCCTAACGATCGACAAGATGGCCAACAGTGCCCCCCGTACCCAGCGGGCCCCGCGCTCGAAGAACCCGGCGAGCCCTGACCCCCGGCGGGTCCCAGCGCCGGCTTCCCAGACAATGACAACCCAGCCCCACGGCCTTGTAACATTACCATTGTACCCCTGGGGGGTTGACCTATAAAACCCCCCAGGAGCCCTCATGCACGGGGCGATCAGATCATTAGTAGCACACACACACCACAAGGAGAAGCAGCCCGAGCCTTGGTCTGTCTTCCTTCTTCCTCCATATAGCTCTAGGAGCAACTATGTACTGATACATATCAACCACACTCGGCAGGACTAGGGGTGTTATCTCTCCGGAGAGCCCCGAACCTGGGTATGTCTTGCGTCCCGCGCTCGCTCATGCCGACCTCGCCTCTGGAGCCCACCAGTGCCCTCGAGCCTCCTCCTATGTTTAGCCATCCCTTGGCATCTGCCGTGCGCCCACCATGACATTTTTCAATAAATATACAATTATGCTACTGGTATGATTGTGTTTTACTGTTTCAATTAGAGTTTGTGCCAAGCAAAGCCTTTGGGATGATTTCGGTGATAGTTGCTTTGGTCCTGTACATTAACAGAAACTTTTGCGTCCAGTAGAAGAATTGTTAAAATTTGTCAGAGCGTGATAAAACTCTATTTTTTTACACGTGATTGATATACAAATTTCCCATGTTTTACTAATTTTATAGAATTTTTGGAGTTACATAAGTATGGTCAATGTTCAGATTACTATAGACTATTCTGTTTTTGACATTCTGTTTTTATGCATGGTTTCGCTTGTTTTGAAGAAACTATGGACTGTATCGGGGGGTATAAGCCATGGGGAAGTTAGAATACATTAGCTATAATGCAAAAATAAAATATGAATGGGTTTGCAACAGTACTTAAAGTAGTGATTTGCTTTATTATACTAACGGATCTCATGAGGTTGGGTTGGGTTTTGTGTGATTGAAGTTTTCAAGTTTTGGGTGAGATCGCGACGGATGAAGGAATAAGGAGTGGCAAGAGCCTAAGCTTGGGGATTCCCGAGGCACCCCAAGTTAATATTGAAGGACTCCCAAGAAACTAAGCTTTGGGATGCCCCGGAAGGCATCCCCTCTTTCTTCTAACGACCATCGGTAATGTTACTTGGAGCTATCACTGCAAAAAAATACACTTCTGTGATGATACGTGTTTGTCACAGTAGGTTGCATTTTTTGTCATGCATGTACATCCATGACAAATTTATCAAGATAGTCATACCTGTGTTGTTGTAGAAGTGTTCCATGACATTACCAAAATTATCATCACGGAAGTGTCCACTTCCATGACGATAAATCGTGCGTCACAGAAGTGCTTTCGTCAAGGGTGACCGACACGTGGCATCCATCGTAACGGAACGCCGTTAAGCTATCGGGTCCGGTTTTGGATCCGATAACCCGTTAACATCCCCGACCAATGGGGATTTTCCATGTGTAAAATCATCATTGGCCGGAGGAAACACGTGTCGGCTCACCGTTGGGACAGATGTCATCCACTCATTGGACCCAAAGCGCCTATGATACGTCGACATGTGGCACGGCCCAACATAGGCCCATTCCTGTGAAAAGGCCGGCCCGTTTGAGTTGGTCAAAAGGTGGCGGGCCGGCCCACGGCAAGCCTATTAACGGCATGTTCGCATATAGCCCATTTACAGCCTGCTAACCCAGGGCCCGTTTACGGCCTATCCGAATTAGGCCCAGTAGCGTCATCTGGGCCGTCCAATATAATTCCAGCCCATTTTAACTTCTGGCCCATGTATGGCCCATGACGTCTTTTGGCCCATCTGAGGCCCTTAGTAACCCTTGGCCCGTTAATGGCCCGTGGTAAAACTGGCCCGTGATGAACAGTGTATCACTTTATACCCATTAACGGCCCATTATACCATTGGGCCATTTCCAGCCCATGTTATCTTTCGGCCTTCTCAGGGCCCATTTATTCTTGGGCTCATTTCCAGCATTCGTTTACTTACGGCCCGTTACAGGCCTTTTCTGCTTGTGGTCCAAATTCAGCCCGTGGATACAGTCGGCCCGTTTTTGGCCCGTTAATTTGTTGGGCCATTTTCATAGCATCATCAAATACGACCGTTTAACGGCCCATTATGGTCAGCCCATAAAACGTACGATTTCCACTCTAGCCCGTTTACGGACCCTTAGCCCGTACAAGGCCCATAGATGAGACGGCCCGTAGAAGGCCCATTGACCCGACGGCCCACAGAAGGCTCATTGACCCGACGGCCCATAGAAGGCCCATGGATCCGCTGGCCCATGGAAGGCCCATGGATCCGACAGCCGATAGAAGGCCCACAGACCCGACAGCCCATAGAAGGCCCACGAATCCGACGGCCACAGAAGGCCAGGGATCGTCCGTCCCGTAGATGGCCCATGGAACGTACGGCCTGTGGAGGGCCATGGTCACTACAACGTTTGGGCGAGTTGGCCCCCGTTTGAACGATATAGCATATTCAAAGAATTATCCTACTCTATACTATCACCTCTAAAAAAACATACACTATACAATAAAGAGACTAAGGCATAGAAACGTAGAATAATCCTACACTATACAATAAAGAAATTACAGCTGATTATACCCACTGGGTATTATGGTTCGGCACCAGTGGTAATAAAGCATACACAAACAGCAAATTACATACACTGGGCAAATACAGCTCATACATCATGGACGCGCATCAACATAACTTACCGTTTGAACTATAATCTCTTCAGAAAATAGGATTGGCTGGATTTAGATAGCAGAAATTTCAGTCTGCAAAACCTCCAATTCCTTTGTTGTTACCTCAGTGTCTTGTTTCATTTTTTTGACTCCTGCATCTAATACCTGCATGTCCAGTCATGTACGTTCAGAATCATGTACACGTTGTCTTGCCACCTGTAGTTGATGCTCGAGAACATTAGCACATTCCAATTCCAATCCATAATCATTCGGTAACGGCCATGTCGCACTGCTCGCAGATCTTTGTGTTGATGTCACTTCATCCTGAAATGTTTCTGTAAGTACACATGACTAGGGCAAAAATATAGTTACAACAGTGAAGCGAGCAAGACAGACTATTTTGTACATGGCAAAATAGGACTAACAATAATGTTACACGTCATGAAGCATAATAGGTGATATTTTAAAAATTATAAAAAAGGTAGTCTGTGCAGCCTGCATACAGAAATCTCTCTTAGCTCACCAGAGGAGCATGATGTTGGGGCCCAATCCAAAACACAGACAAGTTACAAATTTAGACAGCACGTTGCGTAGAAGTAAGCAAGAAGTTGGCCATTCTGTAGCTCAATTAAAGTCTTAGGGAGCATAATGAACAACAGAGGATTTCATACAAACATACTACAGCAAGCAAAACTATGCAATCATTAGCCTAGTATAAACTAGATTGTGAGCCTCATTCAATAATAGTTGGTTAATAGACTTCAAAGCTTCAGGCACACTTCGGCAGAGTAATTAAATGGTAAGGCCTTTAATTATGTCAACTAATAGTTATACAAGTACCCAACATCAGGCATCATTCTTTGGGCATCTCATTAACTGAGGACAAATAAAGCAATTGAAAAGAGCAAATTAACTATGCCTGAAACAAACAAGGAATTGAACTGTTGAGTTGGATACACTGACTTACCTTAACAGGATGAAGAGGCTCAGCGCAGCTCCTACTTCTCTTGCAAGGCTCCTTCCTAACATCTCGTACTTGGAAATCCTCAATCTTATCTTCATTGCACCCCCTCTGCAAGGTGACACAAACTAGTTACTCGTCTCCTTGGAAGATAAATATGCATACTTTCCAGTCTGTGAACACAAAAGGATGAGATTATAACAAAACAACACCACATAATGAAACATGCCGCATCTCTTGCACTTGCACACAATGAAATGAGCATTTACTATGTGTGCACTATGTAAAAACTAGGCATACCTTCGAACTGGATCTCCAGGTACTCTTGGAGAGCCTACTTTAGTGTACAGCCAAACCTTTATGTCACCTATGAGTTAGAAAAGGCCCCACTACAGCAGCCCTTGGTGTTTAAATCGTTGACAAGCTCTGTTAGAGTGTTAGGTCAAGAACATCAAGTAATCAAAGCAAACAGTCCTAGTATGGCTGGCTGATGCAAACAAGCAATTGAACAGATGTGTGAGCAAATCTTACATATCAAGAAAAGAAGCAAAGAAGGAGGCTTAAAGACCATCACTTGATTGACCAGATTTAAGGGGCATTTAAACATCATGTGCAACGTATGAACTAACATAAACATTGCATATTCCAGATTCTACAATGGAATGCACATGTATTAGGTTATGCCATGTATGATGATGCCTAAATGTACACTATAGTAGGCAGGACTGATTCATCATTGCACGTACAATTGAATTGCAAGTTAAGGGCCAGTTCTATTCCACCTTTTCAGGGCTTATTGTCAAAATAAGCCATAAAAGATGTAAAGAAGATTTTGAGTTATGGGCTTGGGCTTAACTAATTTCGCTTTGGAGGGGGGTGTTTCGGGTAGAACCTCACTAAAAATTGAAGGGAAGGGAATAGTGAATGACTGTGTTGTCTGCCTATATTACACTCAAAATGCAACTGGTGACGCCCGCGTCACACCTCACCCTCAAGTAAAAACAAACACGCAAGCGTTCATTGCCCTGCCCGCTTGCATCTCCTCTCCCCTTTCCCTCTATCTCGATCCCCTGCCTGCAGCACTAGGGTTCCTCCAACAAGCCGTTGCCACTGGTCCCGTCTGGCCTGGTCCTCAACAATGCTCTGTTCAGCTAGGCTACATGGCCGGCGGGTAGGGGCAAATCTCCCTGGCTGCTCCTCCCTGTGGTGCCGCCCCTCATTCTCATGGTCTCCATGTAACGCCCACGATGCGGCTATATCTCCCACGTGTCGAGGCACGACTTAGATGCATAACCGCATTGTAGGTATTGTCGCAAGAAGGGTCATCTTCACACAATCCCATGTAATGAACAAGAATGGGATAACGAGAGTTGGCTTACAATCGCCACTTCACACAATACATAAATTAATTCATACATCATCCAAAATCCACACATAGACCGACTACGGTCAAATCCAAATGAAAAATAAGATAACCCCAAATGCTATATCCCCGATCGTCCCAACTGGGCTCCACTACTGATCATCCGGAAAAGAAACATAGTAACGACCACGTTCCTCGTCGAACTCCCACTTGAGCTCGGATGCGTCATCTGCACTGGCATCGTCGACACCTGCAACTGTTTTGGTAGAATCTGTGAGTCACGAGGACTCAGCAATCTCACACCCGCGAGATCAAGACTATTTAAGCTTATAGGAAAAGATGGTGTAAAGAGGTGGAGCTGCAGCAAGCACTAAGCATATATGGTGGCTAACATACGCAAAAGAGAGTGAGAAGAGAAGCAACGCAACGGTCGCGAAGCTAGAAATGATCAAGAAGTGATCCTGAAACTACATACGTTCATTCATAACTCCAACCGTGTTCACTTCCCGGACTCCGCCGAAAATAGACCATCACGGCTACACACACAGTTGATGTATTTTATTTAAGTCAAGTGTCAAGTTCTCTACAACCGGACATTAAAAAATTCCCATCTGCCTCATAACCGCGGGCATGGCTTTCGAAAGATAATACCCTGTAGGGGTGTCCCAACTTAGCCCATTATAAGCTCTCACGGTCAACGAAGAATAAACCTTCTCCCGGGAAGAGCCGATCAGTCTCGGAATCCCGGTTTACAAGAAATTTCGACAATGGTAAAACAAGACCAGCAAAGCCGCCCGAATGTGCCGATAAATCCCGATAGGAGCTGCACATATCTCGTTCTCAGGGCACACCGGATTGTCCAAGCTTCCGATAGGTGAGCCCAGAGTTGCCCCTGGTGGCCACCGGCGAGTTACAGGTTGGACCAACACTCAGAGGAGCACTGGCCCGGCGGTTTAAAATAAAGATGACCCATGGGCTCGCGAAAACCCAAGGGAAAAAGGCTTAGGTGGCAAATGGTAAAACCAAGGTTGGGCCTTGCTGGAGGAGTTTTATTCAAGGTGAACTGTCAAGGGGGTCCCATAAATCACCCAACCACGTAAGGAACGCAAACTCAAGGAACATAATACCGGTATGACGGAAACTAGGGCGGCAAGAGTGGAACAAAACACCAGGCATAAGGCCGAGCCTTCCACCCTTTACCAAATATATAGATGCATTAATTAAATAAGAGATATTGTGATATGCCAAAATATCCATGTTCCAACATGGAACCAACTTCAACTTCACCTGCAACTAGCAATGCTATAAGAAGGGCTGAGCAAAAGCAGTAACTTAGCCAAACAACGGTTTGCTAGGAAAGGATGGTTAGAGGCTTGACATGGCAATATGGGAGGCATGATATAGCAAGTGGTAGGTAGCGCAGCATAGCAATAGAACGAACAACTAGCAAAGCAAAGATAGAAGTGATTTCGAGGGTATGGTCATCTTGCCTGCAAGGTTCTCAGAGTTGACGAAATCTTAATCCTCGTAAGCGTACTCAACAGGTTCCTCGTTCATGAACTCGTCTCCCGGCTCTACCCACAGCAAGAACACAAGCAATGGAACCACAATCAACCACGGGAAATGCACAAGCAACATGATGCAAAACATGCATGATATGCGAGATATGATATGCGATGCATATGCGTGCTCCGGAAGAAAAATGATGAACAAGGCAGCCACTTGGCAGACCAAGTATGCCACTGGAAAGATGAGATGATTTCAGTCGAAATCGATATAAACATCACCGGAAACGGATGCACGGTTTGCAAATGGCAAACAAAACAAGAATGACATGATTCTGCGATTAACAACATGATAGCACTTAGAATACATCAACTAACTATGCTGCAGCACCTCAACATATCAACAAAGCATATGGCAGTAATCTACAGGAGATGCTTGACAAAAGATGAACAATGAGCTACGGCTAGATCACACAATAACAGGCTCAAACAAGCATGGCAAAAATGCAAAAGATATCAGCTTCACAGACTTGGTGAAATTACTGGACATGGCAGAAACAGTATCAGGTAGCAATGTTCAGAGCAAGCAATCAACATGCTACAGGAACTGATCATAGCAAAACAAGGCATGGCATGAATCTACTAAATGCATGGAACAAAAGTCCCTTACTGATCATGAGCCAAAAAGGATCAGAAGATATGATGGCACCCATGTAAACATAGCAAGTTTCCTTAACAGGTTTCAGACTTGGCAGAAAACAGAGCATGGCATTAATAGAAATTATGAGGGCATCTTGGTGAGCTTGATTCACTCATTACAAAGCAATTCATGACAAAACAAGCATACCTACAGCGAGATGGCATGTCTATGAATCTATCCATGGCAAGCGCAAATACATAGCATGAATGGATCAACTACAACAACGTTGGCAAAATTGAATATCATGTTAACAATCTGGCAGGAACATTTTATAGCAAAAGTAGAGCAAGATTAAGACATGCTATGGCACTCCAAATTGCAAATAGGGGCATGGATGGATAGTGCACAACTATATCTACAAAACATCCATGCTGAACATGCCCAAAAGAAGCATGGATCTCTCTGTAGCCACATGGATACATGGCAACCAAATAACAGCAGTCACAGACTTGGCAAAATTCTAAGTCCCTGAAAACAGAAACATCACGAAGCCTAGTTTGCATGCTTGTGCTAGTCACCACATAGATCACAAAAATACATGGCATACACCTCTGTAAAGATAGCATGGGATAGATCAAAACACATGTAGAGCTCATCCTCATAATATGCACACATCAATTGCAACAAAAATAACAAAACACCAAGTTCTGATAAGTAACAGCAGTAAACATCATATAGCACTCTTGCACCAGAGATTTGGGCATCAAGATGAACTCAAACGAGCATGACACAATGGAACAAAATGAAGAGTATCTCATGATGAACATTTCGATATATCATGCGCATGAAACGGAGCAGCATGCAAAGAGTTATGAGGTGATGAACAGGGCTCCAGAATATGAGTAAATCAGGACTTGGCAGAAATCGAAGGGAGGGGAAAATCAACCTTCCCAGATCTGCAGGGATTCGTCGGCGCGGTTTACGAGGACGGCCGGGGCTCGTCGCCGGAGCTGGAGAGGAGAGGGAGATGGCGGCCGGCGTGGGGCTCGGGGGAGGCGCGGTCGCCGGGGTCGACCGGATCCGGCGAGGAGGACCCGGGGCGCGCGGGCGGCGTCGACCGGCGGAGGCGGACGGGCGGCGGGGTGCCGGAGCTCGCCGGAGACGATAGGGCGGTGAGGGTACGGGAGGCGGCGACCGGGCGCAGGCGGACGGGCGGCGGGGTGCCGGAGCTCGCCGGAGACGACGACGGGGCGGCGAGGGCGCGGGAGGCGGCGACCGGGCGCGGGCGGCGCTGTAGGCGGACGCGTGGGCGGGTCGCACGGGCTCGGGGGACGGCCGTGGGCCTCGCGGGCCAGTGGGCGGAGGAACGCGGTGGCGCGCCACGTGTCGCGCCCTGATTGGTCGGGCGCGGCGGCGGGATTCGTCCGGCGCCGGGCGGACGCGTCCGGCGCGCGGAGGGAGCGGGGCTAGGGTTTCGGGACCCGGGATTTGGAGGAGGGAGCACATATTTATAGCTAGAGGGAGCTAGGAGACTCCAAATGGAGTGCGGTTTTCGCTCACACGATCGTGATCGAATGAACAAGAGCATGGAGGGGACTTAGCTGGGTTATTGGGCTGTTTGGAGGGGGGTTTGGCTGCAAAACACAAAAGACCTTTGCAGTTACCCGGTTAACCGTTGGAGCATCAAACGACCTCCAAATGGAACGAAACTTGACAGGTGGTCTACTGGTGGTGTACCAAGGCCACTTGGCAAACTTCGGTCCATTCCGAGAACGTTTAACACCCGCTCACGAAAAGAGACAAGAGGGGTGCGCCGGTGCATGTGGGAGTGTCGGATTGCAAAACGGACAACGGGGAAAATGCTTGGATGCATGAGACAAACACGTATGCAAATGAGCTGCACATGATGACATGATATGAGATGCATGACATGAACAAAATGCAAAACGAAAACGAAACCCAACTACGGAGGGAATATCATAACACAGCCGAAAATGGCAAGAGTTGGAGTTACAAATATGGAAAGTTACATCCGGGGTGTTACACTCCAGCAGCTCCTCCACTGTGGTTCGTCCAACGCACTACTCCGGCAGGCGCTGCACAACTACGGCTGATGCCACACTGCGGCAGAAGGCACCTTATTCCCCCTCCCCACCTCCCAGGCCGTGTCCTTGAGGTGTTGTTGAAGGATGAGCTCATCCAACAAGGTGAGGATCTCCTCTGATTTTTTGCCAAATTTTCATTCTGATCCACTATACAATGAATTGCTATGAGTTGCTTCTGTTGCTGCTATATGATGCATTGCTATGAGCTGCTCCTGCTGCTGCTATATGATGAATTGCTATGAGCTGCTGCTGCTATATGATGAATTGCTATGAGCTGCTACTGCTGCTATATGATGAATTGCTATGAGCTGCTGCTGCTATATGATGAGTTGCTATAAGCTGCTCCTACTGCTGTTGTATGATGAATTGCTATGAGCTGCTCCTGCTGATGCTATATGATGAATTGCTATGAGCTGCTCCTGCTGCTGCTATATGATGAATTGCTATGAGCTGCTCCTGCTGCTGCTATATGATGAATTGCTATGAGCTGCTGCTGCTATATGATGAATTGCACACTTCTGTTGTTGCTGCTGTATGATGAGTTGCTATGAGCTGCTGCTGCTATATGATGCTTTCAGGTGGTGCTGCTATATGATAATAACCAGCCACTTGGACCATCGAATTTCAATAAATAATTGTTCTTCATTTAAATGTGGGTCATGCGTTTTTCGTTTAAATCAGGCAATGGGATCTCTATGGAAAACATTCACCAAAGTAGATTGTGCCAAGTAGATTGTATCTTTGTATTTGCATTTTGAGCAAATAGTGATGGTCTGTTTTCCTATCATATTAATTACTGCACTGGGTCCAAATTGTGATGTTTGCAAGTCAAATTAATTTTCATATGGGCAGCAAAATGAAAAAATATAATGCAATCTAGACTTTTCACTTATCATACCAAAGATAAGCTAAAAACGCAATGAAAAGAACTGGTTGGCTTATTACATGGAGCTTATATTCACAGGTGCTTATTTTCTTAGGATAACTCATAATAACTATCCCTAAGAAACTTGGCCAATAGAACTGACATACAAATAACATGTCATGATGATTGCAATGGAGGAGTGACGTACCATAGCACACAGTATAGGCTCACCGCTGGCTCTCCTATTTTGCGATGTTCCATGAAATTGCCACATACATCTTGTACTTTTTCATTGTGTAACCCAATCTGCAAGTTGGCACGGCTAATTTCAGACATCTCTACATGTGCGCATATTTAAACCATTAATTAATGATTGTGTGCGTAGCATAAACTAGCCTGACTCTGTGTGCTGGACTAGCAGGCACTCTAAGGGAGCCTAATGTAGTGTACTGGAATTCCGACATGCCACCTACGATTTTATGTAATGTAATGCCTCTGTTCCTAAATATATGTCTATTTAGAGATTCCAGTATGCACCACATACAGATGTATATAGATGCATTTTCGAGTGTAGATTCACTCATTTTACTCCGTATGTAGCCTATATTGGAATCTCTAGAAAGACTTATATTTAGGAACGGAGGTACGAGGTAGTATCATGTATGACATCTACATATCTAATTTAGCAGCCAGTAGTAGAAATCATTGTCTGCACAAAGGGATTACTGGTCGAAAATCCTAGCAAAGCACGCTGGCAGGCACAGAACAATACAAGAGAGAGAGAGAGAGAGAGAGAGACGCTTACAAGATCATAGCAATGCCTCGGTCCGGGATCTTGGTTGGCCAAGCTGTTAGATCCAGAAGAAACATCGTCCTTGTAGTTTTTGCCAGCTGCATAACAGGTAAAAGCGGCCTGTTAGTATATTTGAAGTACATCGGGCAGGTGATACTGGACGGGTTTAAAGGTGACAAGTACCTAGGCCGTGATGGGTGCTTGGCATTGACGGTGTCCTGGACTAGGGGGTACTCACCACGTCGTCTCCCGATCTCTTGGATTGTGCCGAGGACCCCCAGGGTCGTTTACTCATGGGCCAGTTCGGACAGCCCCTGCCGCATACAAGGAAGACTCCACAAGACTTGGCGCCCAAGACAAGGACTCTCCTAAACCCTAGGCCTCTGGCGACCTATATAAACCGAGGACAGGCTAGTCAATAGATATCTCATATTCATTACTACAATCTCGTGGTAGATACATGTATCCTGTACTACACCCATATGAATACAATCAAAAGCATCATGTAGGGCATTATCTCATCAAGAGAGCCCGAAGCTGGGTAAAACCCCGTGTCCATGTTACCACCGCTCCCAGATGCCTAGCTTAGGACCCCTACTATGAGATACGCCGGATATTGAACTGACATTGGTGCTTTCATTCAGAGCCTGCTGGCAGTCGCCATGGGGCGACGGGAATTCGGATCGTCTCCTGCGCGATCTACGCATCGGAGCCGAACTTTATGGTCGATGTCGGCATCTATTGTCGCCGGCTTGACTGGTCACCTTGGCTTAACCAAGGACTGTGCCCTACCTCCAATCATTATATTCGGACAAGGGCCTTCGTCAACATCAACTCCGATCTTTATCATGATCATGGAAGAATCATCCATGGAGCTCGGGGGCTAAACGTCAACATTGCCCTCGGGTGACCGTGCTGTTTTTTCTAAATAGCAAACTTGTATCTGCTGCCACCACCTCCTCGAGCATCGCTTTGACGATTCCTTCGGTGGAATTGTGCAGAATTAAGTGTACAACAACCATGCCAAATTTCGTCGAGTTCCAATGGAGGAATCGCTGGCAATCTACGATATACCGGAGCCCTGTAAAATCTGGACGGGAATCTGGACGAGTTTAGGGCGTGGTCTCCAGAGCCCATCTCGGAGGTCCTTTGGAAGATCCAACCGTTCATCTGCGCGGAATTCCCATATCTACCATCCCTCCAAATTTCAGATCGATCTGACGGTTCAAACTCCGGGAGCCTTCTGATGAGCGGACCAATTTTCGGATCTATTTTCTGCGCGAATACGAATCCGGCCCGAGTTCATGTTTCTTCACGAACAGAATATTGGACAACCCTTTTGAAGGAATTTTTTTCTAGGGTATTGTGCGTTGTTTTTAACACGTACCCATAAAATTTTAAGCCTCCTCCGAGGTAATTTTCACCATCACGCTGGTGTCAAACCAGTCCGGCAATATTGCTCCACGGCTGCCGACCTGCGCTAGACACGTCGCCGCTTTGATTGAGCCGAGCTCAACTTCTTCGATCATCATCTCGGCAAGCCGAACAAGGGTTCGACATCGTGAAGGATAAATCATCACCAACATCGCTGCCCCACGGATTACACGGAGCGGGCACACCCGCATCGCCGCATGGTCACTTCATCAAGCCGGCATTGACTGCGTCACAAGTCACGACCTGCGTCAGCATGGCCGCACTATTGCTTCTTCAAGCCGATGTCCATCACGCCGACCTGCTTCAACACCTTGGCTGACATGGCAGCTGCAACGTCTCCTCACCGACCTGCTCCGTCACATCGGCTGGACCGGGGACTTGGCTATTTCTTCATCAACATACTCCGGTGACTTCGGCAGCCGACCAGCTTCGTCACGTTAGCTGGACCGAGGGCTTTGTCTCGGCAAGCCAACCTTTGCCAGCATCGCCATGCCATCGCTTTATCGCCCATCAGGCAATGGGTGTGCGGATCGAGTCCCAATTTCGGGAGTCACCTTTCTTCGAATTGCTACAACAAATAAACCAGGAGCTATTTATCCTAGTAATTTTTGCTTGTTTGGGTTTATTTTTCCCAAGGAATTATTACTCTGGTTCAATGTTGGGGATATCGCTTATCAGGAACTTATCGGTAAACCCATGATAAGGGGTAAATCGCCAGTTTATCGGCATATCGGCCGATTTATCGCCATATCGGCTGATTTATCGGATGATTTATCTTATCGGTCAGACAACGGTAAGCGATAAATCGGCCGATTTATCGGAATATTGGAAGATATCTTGAATAGTGCTCTGGTTTGTTCCATCACCTGTATGCAGGTCTATCAAATGGTGGCCGCATTAACGACGGTCACATGGTGGTTCGGTAATGGACTTCGACTACGTCACGTGGTCTCTTCGGCAAGCCGACGCCGTCGTCCCAATCGGCGTAAATCGGCTCGCGTGATCACCTTGTTGGTCATGTTGCCATACCGACGTGTTCGGTTGCCTCGGGGACTTCGACATCGTTGAGAGAGCTCTACCTCATCGAGTGTTCGGCACACAGGCCATATATAAAGGATCCGGATTGGGCAGCGTTGTTACCTCTGTGTACCGACGTACCACGTCACCTCGGCTGGACCGAGGGCTTCGTCATCACTTCATTAACCCATGACGGGGACTTCGGCGTCACACTGCAGGCCTGCATTGGCTGTGCTATGTCGCCACTTCGGAGTGTCGAGCTCTTCGTTCTGCCACCTCGGGACAGGCTTGGGGGCTGGGACCTTGTCCCGCCATAAGCTTGGGCCGTGCATCGACGCCGAGCGCATTAACCAGCTAAGTCGCTTTTATGCTCAGAATTTTCAATTTTAAATTTTGTTCGGTTCGACCAAAGCATTATACTTTTTTGGCAAAAAGTTGTATGTGAAAAACTTCCTTGTCAAAACTTTGTTTGTGACACACAAATTGAAATACCCCGTCTACTTGGGGGCTTCCTTCATGAAGCTTTTCCTTTTTCATATGATTATACTTGTACGGCTTCGTTCCTTGTTCGTGTATAACGCCACAATATGCACCATATTGACTTAAGTGTTCCGCAAGCTGGGTTGCCTTGCTCCTGTGTTTACCCCTACGTTCCCGATTGTTCGGCTAGGGAGTAAAGGGAGCACCTCTGTGATTGTCACGATCGGGTAATCCGAGCTCGGACCTCAGACTGGGTGAAGCCGAAAGCTAGCGCTCTTATTGTTTTCAATCATGGTTGGCACACAACGGAACTCATGAGTACAAAAAATCTATTGCATAAGTCTCATAGTGACAATGAGCAACCGAAGGAAGGTATCGGTGGAGGTACTATTTTCTTCGAAGATGCTTCTTACACTTCGTCAGTAATATAGCATAAGTTCCCGGAGCGCGCTTTGTCTGTTACAGCCTTATGGCCTGATTGCCTGGTTATCGGAAACACCATTGATATTCTCGACATGTGGAGTACATAACACTTTTTGGTCCTTGACCGAAGAGGGAGAAGCCGACGGTCGGTTAAGACGCGTTTAAAGTTCGGGTGAACACAGATATGATATAAGTACTTCGGTACATATAATCATTATACATAAAATTCTTTTACCCAAGTCACTTGGGGGCTCTTAAATTTGCATGAGCCATTTTACAATAATTTTTTCTTCTCAGTCGCTGCAAAGTCTTTTTCTATCACTCCTTTTTCGACGCCAGTGTGTGGTCAATAGCCGGGTAGCCTGATTTCTCTCTCCAGCTGCTCGAGTTTTAGTTCGCTAAACTGTCCTAACGAGAAACACTCCGTCTTCGGGATAGGGAGGTTGAAGCCGAAGGCTGACCCGCTTGAAGTCTTGAGATAGGATGTGTCATGTTAAAGCATGACAGAAGCACTTTTTTTCTCTAAGACCAATTTTTTGGATTGGCACCGAACACTTGATCTAGTTCAGACGTCAAGTTTTTCCTAAGGTTTTTGGTTTTCCAAGCCTATTTCACTTTTAAACAATTTGTGTGTTTCCAGCATAAGTCTCGCAGTGCAACGCCGGACACCTTTAGAGATTCGGCAAAAACATTCTCGGATATTGCTATATATGCATTGGTTTCGAATTGTGTCTTCGGTCAATAGTTGGGTTGCCCGGCTCCTGTGCTTGCCGCCTATGTTCCGCTTTGTTCGGCTAGGTGCGCAAAGGGAGAACCAATGCGATTGTGCTTCTAGCTAGCATGGTTAAGCGCCTTAGTAGAGAAAGCCAAAAACTGACTGTCACAATAAGTGTAAACTGGTCAGCGATCCGATGACTGTATTAAACTATAAAGATCGATAGAGGTCACCCCGTGTTAAACGACGGTCCGTTCATAACATTGGCCGAAGTGTTTACGGCTTGACCTCGACTGTCGTCGAACACTAACCGGGGGCTAGTACCTGGCCTCCCAACTTTAAGCTCCTATGACTAAGTGAAAGTTATAAAGCCCGCAAATCTGATTGCCTCGTTTCCGCTAACACAACCGCCTTCGGGCACCGAGACGTCGGCTAAGGGTTGTTTTGTTATTACGAGAACACCCTGCGTAGCATCTACAAGGGGGCGGAAGCTGACGATGGGCCACTTTCAACTGATAAACGGTCGCAACAGAGTCAAAATAAACATATCATTGGTGTTTGTATTTAATATACGAGGGCCGCCTTCCGTAATCATCGTCATAAAGCCATACATATGCATCAATTTGACTTAAGATTTTGGCCAAGCTGGGTTGCCTGGCTCCTGTGCTTACCCCTACGTTCCCGATTGTTCGACTAGGTGGTAAAGGGAGCACCTCTGTGATTGTTACTACCAGTTCATCCGAGTAAGTACCTCAGACTGGGTGAAGCCGAAAGCTAGCAATCTTAAAGGATCACATTGGTCGGCAATGACGGAAGTGAAAATTTTGGTTCATTAATACCACAGTGTTTGGGAACTTTCCCCGAACTAAATCCTCAATATTTTCCTCCCACATCGATCGGAGGTGAGATTTCATGATCATGGTAAACATAACGACCCAAAGAAAGGAACCGATAGCGGGACTATTTTCTTTGGAAGATGTTTCTTACGTTAAAATCGTAATATGCTATATCTCTCCGTGTACCTTTGTTTATAAAACCGTATGGCCGGATTTCCTTGTTTTCCATAAATCTTTTCCCTTATAACGGCTTTATAAAGTAGGAAAACACTCCTCGGCTATTGGCCGAAGAGGTTGAAGCCGATGGTCGGTCAACAAAGTTTTGTACAATGTGGATCCGAGCATTAATGATGAAAAGTACTTGGATACATAGAATCATTACACATAATTTGTGATTTTACTTTGGATATCGATCCTTAATTCCCCGTGCCCACATTAAGGCTCGTTGGCTACTGGGCTTCGTGCTTATTATTTACAAATATTAAAGGGGTACATCGATTCCCTGATCTGGTGTTGCCACCCGACCAGTGTCTCGGGGGCTACTACATTGCCTATTCAATGCAGAAAATTCAAAGTGCTCAGTGTTCGGCTTGACCGAACTATGCGCAAACGTGTCTTCGGACAACAATAGGTACCATATGGACCTATCCGGCATCAAGCTAGTATATTACGGCGACTTCTCAAAACCCTCTCTCAAGGGCCCGTCCGCCGATCACTATCTCCTCTAAAGTGCATCTCAGAATTTTAGACCGACACACACCTTGAGGGCTACTGGCTATATATCTCGTCAGTAAGTAAATTGCATCAATCGGAAATAAAATCCGCAAACAATCAGCCCAAGCCCGAGGTGGTGCGTCATCTCGGAAGTAGTCCGGCATAAAGCTCGGATGCAAGCGGCCGGCTCTATAGACGGCATTTTCGGCACTAAGCTCGGCTGTATCAAGACTCTTCGAATACATTCCAGCGTTGGAGCTTGGAAGCGGTCCGTCGTTGGTGCTCGGCTGCAAAAGATACCTCGAATGCAGTCCGGCGTTGGAGCTCGGATGCAAGAGGACACCGCTGCACGGGAAACACTTCAGACCCGAGGTCGGCGTAAAAATAACAAGGCATTGATAAAGGCCGAAGACTTAAAAGGGCTCCTCGGATACCGACGTATAAACTCTTCAGATTTAGCTCGGCAATCCTCAAGATAGATGATGGGAAGATTTGTTGAACCAGTTTTAAAGACCGACGATCGAAGACGAAGAGCAGTTCGGAAGAACCGAGGAGCGTCCCCAACTTGATGACTGGTTCAGGGGGCTACTAACAGTGTCCTGGACTAGGGGGTACTCACCACATCGTCTCCCAGTCTCTTGGATTGGGCCGAGGACCCCCAGGGCCGTTTACTCATGGGCCAGTTCGGACAGCCCCTGCCGCATACAAGGAAGACTCCACAAGACTTGGCGCCCAAGACAAGGACTCTCCTAAACCCTAGGCCTCCGGTGACCTATATAAACCGAGGCCAGGCTAGTCAATAGATATCTCATATTCATTACTACAATCTCGTGGTAGATACATGTATCCTGTACTACACCCATATGAATACAATCAAAAGCAGCATGTAGGGTATTATCTCATCAAGAGAGCCCGAAGCTGGGTAAAACCCCGTGGCCATGTTACCATCGCTCCCAGATGCCTAGCTTAGGACCCCTACTACAAGATACGCCGGATATTGAACCGACAGGCATCTTGCCAGACGGTGGGAATCAGGTTAGAAACGTCAAGGGTGATGACGCTGCACTAGCTGTTGGGGTCCGGTAAGGAGATCTAGAACCGTCGAGTAGGGTGTTTGTGGAGCGGCTCCGGTAGGGTGGACTACGGTGTGGGCGAAGCGGATCTGTGGCCGTGGACGAGGGCGTAAGTGAAGCTACTCCGGTGGTTGGGTTAAGGATGGTGTCGACGGTGCAGATCTGCGGCCGTGGACGGGGCGTCAGAAGCTGCTCCGGTAGGTTGGATGAGGGTGCGAGGAAGCGGATCTGAGGCCGTGGACTTGTGAGTTGGCAAAGCGGACCCGGTAGGGTTGAAAATGGTATAGGCGAAGCTACTCCGGTGGGGTTGATGATGTTGTCGGTGAAGCGGCTCCGGTAGGGTTGAGGAAGGTGTCAGCGAAGAGGATCAGAGGCCGTCGACGGGGGCGTCGGTGGGGCGGCTCTGGGGGGTGTGGACGAAGCGTCTCCGGTGGGGAGTACGAATGAGCCGTTGCAGATGCGCTGCGGTTGACGAGAGTACCGGCGAAGCAGATCCGGCGCCGTGGACAAGGACGGCATTGAATGGGCTGTGGTATAGTGGTGGATGAGTAGTCTACTTGTTTCTTGGGGAAGTGGGAGGGGTAGATGTGGCCGTAGAAGTAGATCCGGCAAGGTGGACGCCGCTGGCAGTGAATGGGCTCTGGTACGCCGGTGGATGAGTAGTCTAGGGTTTTGAGAGGGGAGTGGAGAAAGGCCGATGAAGTACGGACGGCGTGATGTGAGATGCTCTGGTGCTGTGGAGTTAGTTGTTTTTGCGGGAGGGGGAGAGGAAATGGGGGTGCCGTGTAGTGGGGGGAACCGGAAGTTACCAAAGCAGCCCTGACCTATTATGTAGATGAGGGCGGTATTGTAACTGTTGGTCTCCGTGCACCAAGGACAAAAGGGGAATTTCGCATGCTAAAGACTAAGGTGGCGGAAATTTTAGAAGGAGGCGGGAGATTTTGCCGCCCGCGGGATCGTTCGTATCTAGTTTCAACTAATTTTGGACCGTGCTAGCAGGAAGGTCATGCGAGACTCTGTACACGGGGCACGCGTCAACAGTTAATAACTGGTGTGTCCACCCCAGAAAAAAAGACAATAACGCGGGATGATGCGCCGATAACTTGGACGTTCACACGGGCGCGGCCAATCGTACGGGTGTAGTGGCGTGTTCACAAAAGAGGGATCAAACGCTCAGCCTATGTATTTCTCGTGTAAATAGATAATTTAGTGCAATTGGTTATTTACTTTAAACATAATGCATTGACGTGTTAGTGTAGAGGCGCACAAAAAGAAGTCCGCTACTTAAAAGTGTTACCTCATATGATTACATAGCCTCCATTTCATAAATTGCGTACCCGTTGAATTCATATATGAATATTACATATATTACTTCATAATAGAACCTTAAATCATCCAAGACTAATGATTTTGAATGCAAGAGTAACAATGGTGCATGTACATGATAGCTACATTGGTTGTTTGAAGAAACATCACTGTAACTTTGGCATGCACAACTGAAAAGGTTTATTTAAATAGAAAAAAATGTGATATGTGAGTGTCCAATCTTTATAGCGTTGAATCGATATTGTACCTTTGGCCACGATACGAAGTAGATATTGATTTATGTTCAAGCGATGCACGTCCACGATCGCTAGATAGTGTTACGTGAATGAATTGTGCAATCTCTCTCACACACATACATATCTCATTTCCCTGTGGCCATCGGAATCACACACGCGCACTTCATGTATTTCTCTCCCTCCGTCAAGGTTAGAATTCGTCTTTCTACCCCGTCCTACAAGTCTCTCACACAGAAACACACACGCTCTCTCTGTCGAACACCCACCCTTATTCCGCCCACCCAGCCACTAATGTCTCAAAGTATAATAATGTCTCTCACACATATGCCTAAGGTTAACTCGAGTTCCGGAACCATATGAATACATACAATGGGATTCCAACAGAGCACCTTTTGTTTTGAGATTTTGCTCTCTCTCTCTCTCTCCAACACATTGTTTCTCGCTTCATTTTTTCTGGCACTTGCATGCACACAATTTTGTTTATCTTCGTGATGCTTTAAGTATGCCTCGCACAAATGCTATCTACCTATCCCTTAATATAGCTAGATATGTGTCACACAAACTCCTTCTCCCTACTAGCAAGATGCCCATGCGTTGCACCGAACATCAAGATGCATTTGTATGAGTAGTTTATCTTGGGGGAGAAAAGGATGAACGAGGGAATGCCTTATTAGCAAATGCGGAGAGGGGTGCGGGTATCTTTTTGCAAAATTGCCACAGTTTCCTTCCTATCCGTCGGGTATAAATCGGATGGCCTATATTGCAGGATGGCAGGAACACCATCATCACCAACTCTGTTTTTTATAAGAGTAGGGATATGTGAGTGTCACTGCCCCCCCCCCCGCCCCCCGACACACACACCCACACCCACACAACCACACACGCACACTTCCCAACACGGAAGGAGTAGGGTGACACCTCGATCTTGATACTAATCTATTGACTGGCTTCTCTCTCAAACACACACACACGCACACACACTACCCGACACCGAAGGAGTAGGGCGGCACCTCGATCTTGATAGTAATCTATCTACTCCTCTTTCAAACACACACACACATACACACACACTCGCTAGTTGTGCCTCTGTGCCTACCGCGCACACTCTCGATACGTCTTTCTCTCCCTCCCCCTCCCCCCACCCCAACAATGACAGCAGAAGGGTGACAACTCAATCTGATCGTAATCTGTCAATTGGTTTCTCTCTCGAACATTGTGTCTCTGTGCCTCGCTCAGTAGCCCCCTCGATATGTAGACTTCTCGCGCGCGCACAGCTGTAGTGACGATGACGCTGAACCCAGTGTGCCTCGTTTTTACCGGCCTCATGTGATAGTTTTCACCCTGTTTTCTGTTAATTAACAAGGCAACCTTTTCTTTGTTACTACTAGTGAATCCGAAATCATTCGGGGCAGACATAAAATATATCACTTCAACCCAATTATCGCAGTAACTATTTTAAAAGAAACTAGCTAGATGCCCGTGCGTTGCACGGAAAATCAAGATGCATTTGTATGAGTAGTTTATCTTGTGAGAGAAAAGGATGAACGAGGGAAGGCCGTATTTGCGAACGTGGAGAGGGGTGTGGGTAAATTTTTGCAAAATTGCCATAGTTTTCTTCCTATCCGTTAGATATAAATCCGACGGCCTATATTGCAGGATGGCACGCACACCATCATCACCAACTCTGTTTTCTACTCCCTCCGTTCCTAAATATTTGTCTTTTTAGAGATTTCAACAAGTGACTACATATGGAGCAAAATGAGTGAATCTACACTCTAAAATATGTCTACATACACATCCGTATGTGGTAGTCCATTTGAAATCTGAAAAAGACAAATATTTAGGAACGGATGGAGTATAAGAGTAGACATGGAGATATATCAGCAGCATGGTCTACAACAAAAATGTGCTGGACTGGTTAGCGCCGGATGCTCGCAACGCGATGACATGAGTTCGAATTCTGTCTTTAACTTTAGATTTTTATATTATATATTACTTATTTAATATATACTTCTTTCGCTACTGTACTGACAGTGGAACCCACAGAGTACTTAGAATACAAGATTAAGGATGGACTTGTTTCTTTTTAACTTTCTGTACGAAGCTGTAGCCACCCTGCAAGTCACGTGTACACTGTACATGCAATTAACTTTTTATAGAGGGACAATCATACACGCAATTAACTCAAATGGATTGGATGTCACTCTATTATTTCCAGCATAAGAGCATCTCCAACGGCAGCCGGCAAATTTCCTCCCGTTTCCTTCCGCGGAGGACGACATCAAACGCCAGCGGCATACATTTTCACAACTCTAACCAACCAGATGAAATTCGTGCAAACACGGACTGATTTCATATAAGCATGAAGGATTTCGTATAAAAAAGCGGATCTTCATATAAACATGATGGATTTCATTACATTTACATGAACTAAGCGGTGCCAATCCGGCTATCTTGGTATAATTAATACTCCCTCCGTCCGGAAATACTTG
The DNA here is from genome assembly GCF_018294505.1 of Triticum aestivum. Taxonomy (NCBI): domain Eukaryota; kingdom Viridiplantae; phylum Streptophyta; class Magnoliopsida; order Poales; family Poaceae; genus Triticum; species Triticum aestivum. Next base: position 338,852,639 of record NC_057805.1, read on the forward strand.
TCCTAGAAATGGATGTATCTAGACTTATTTTAGTTATAGATACATACAATTTATCCATTCTTAGAACAAAAATTTCCCGCCAGCTGGAGAGGGAGTACATAATCTAAATGGCCGCCCGCGGATCCCTTTGTCTTCCTCATGTCCGGCAGACACTTTGCGGGGTCGACGAAGGTCCTCGGAAGAGACGAAGAAGCAAAGAAACCACCTGAATGCGCAGTCGTCGCCTCGGCGGTGGCCTTCATGGGACCCAAGTGGCGGCGGCCTCCCGTGTTCTACTTCTCCTCGATGATGGCGGCGGACACGGAGAAGCTGGCCACCGACTCGTCGCTGTCCACGCACCCGGCTTCTGTCTCTGCCTGCATGGCGCTGCCGCAGGCACGGGAGGCGCGCCCACAGACACGGGAGGCGCGGTACGACGCGGCAGCGACGACGCCCGTACCGGTGTGCTCGCCGCCGTGCCGGCGTGGAGCAACTCGCCACTCCTCATCGAGCTGAACTGGAGCGGCGAGTTGCTGAACCACGCGCCTGCTTGGGGCGGCAACTGGCTCCGTCGGGCCAAGCGAGGTTGGTGAAGCACCGAGCGGCCTCGCCCGTATCCGGAGGGCTCGGCGGGCCACCCAGCCGGGTAATATGCCGGAGAACGGCTCCTCGGAAGCCATCGGAAGAGTGGAGAAATTGGTGAAGGCGGAGATGGGGGAGCGGCGGAGGGGTGCGATTCTTGCCCGCTGTCTGTCTGGCCTCGTGTAAATAGAGGGCGGACGGTAGGAGCTTGGCCGGCGTCTGGCCTCGTTTAAACTGAGGGCGGACGGGAGGAGCTCGGCCGGTGTTGCGTTTAATTCCGGCCCGCTCATGAACGGACGTGTGGCCGGAGTAGGTTTCTCGGTTTGCATGCGGGTTTAACGGAGGGGTTTGATGGAGGCGAGGAGGCGTGTTCAGCCGGGCGTGCAGCGGGCGGCGCAGTACTACTATTCGATTTGACAGCGGGCGGCGCAGTTCCCGATACGGCTTTAATGCAGACGAGCGAGGGAGTAGCGGTTCCCGAAATGTTGAACGGCCAATGCATCCTCCTTCAATTAATGCATGAGGGAAGTAATGGGAGGAGGACCGGGAAAAGAGGCTGCACGATGTGAATGCAACGCAGTTTGCCCTCATATAAAGGCGCCCCTCCATTCCAATGCATCTCCACATCGTACGCACCTAAGCATTTGCCCAAGCACCTACACTAAGCGCAAAAGAGCTCACTCCAGACCCATGGCGGCGATGCGCGCGAGCGGCCAGCGGCTGTGCCAGATGGTCCACGACGTCGGCCTGCGGCATGGCGCCGAGGATCGTCTCCAGACGGTGTTGGAGACCGGCTGGTGGATGGCCGCCGTCGACGCCAACTACGACTCTCAGTTGGACCAGATGATCGTTGCCACCACCAACAAGTTCACCGTCCTCAAGAAGCTCGCGGACGACATCGCCGTACTCCTCCAGCCCGCGCGCCCGGGCTCCTCATTGCCTGCCACCCTAATCGGCCTCCATGGCCGGAACCTCTTTCAAGCACTGGTGGCCCTGCGACTGCCCGCCGACGCCACGAAGAATGTCCACCTGGAGGTCGCGCTCGCCGCGAGGCGCCTCGCCCTGCAAGAATTCGTCGACCTACACATCCACGTGTACGAGCAAATCGTGTACATAGGTATCTACAAGGCCAGTGAGGACGCTACGACGTTGGCCTTCCTCAACCGGCTGGAAGCCTTGGATGCCTTTGCTGAGAAGCACCTCGACCTCGCCACAAAAGCCGCCGCTCCTTAGCCGCCGGTCGGTGGCCCGGCGCACTAAGTTGAGGAGGAGGAGGTCGTACGTTGATGGATGCATCTTTCTTCTTGCCTTCTGTAACCACCACTGCGATCGCATCATCATCGTGGCCTTAATTCTTATTGTGGTGTTGCATTCTCGTTCCAGTCAATACCGACATGTGCGATCCCTTTGCTTAATTATATGCATCACTGTAACTAGTACTCCATCCGTCAATTTATAAGTTGTGCTTACCTTTTCCATCAACTTCGTGCAACGCGCGGGCATCTTGCTAGAAACACTAGAACATGTCGGACCGCGTGTGACCAAACCGACGATGCGCCAACCTAGCTACTACGTACCCTGCTTATCTGGCGGAAATAGCCCCGCCCTAGCGTTTCCAATCGTTATTTCTATCTATCGATCGTGCCAAGGAGCAGAACCAAAATGTTACAATTTATACATGTTTCTCTACTCCTACTCCTATACAAGACTCAGTTGGTGATGGTGGTGTGTCTGCCATCCGTCGTTTCTGACCATTAGATCTGCATCTAACGGCTGTGAGGTAAGTTGTGGCATTTTTGCAACAATAGCCCACTTCTCTGCTCCAATTTGCAGAAAACCCCTTATTATCTTGAAAGCAACCACATCCCTCCCTCACCTCATCAAAACAGCCTGAGAAATATATACTCCTATAAAAGACTCAGTTGGTGATGGTGGTGTGTCTGCCATACGTCGTTTCTGACCATTAGATCTGCATCTAACGGCTGTGAGGTAAGTTGTGGCATTTTTGCAACAATAGCCCACTTCTCTGCTCCAATTTGCAGAAAACCCCTTATTAACTTGAAAGCAACCACATCCCTCCCTCACCTCATCAAAACAGCCTGAGAAATATATTTTGAGTGAAAAGTACTCCCTCCATTCCTAAATATTTGTCTTTCTAGAGATTTTTCAATAAGTGACTACATACGGAGCAAAATGAGTGAATCTACACTTCAAAATATGTCTATATAATCCGTATGTGATAGTCCATTTGAAATCTCTAAAAAGTCAAATATTTAGGAACGGAGGGAGTAATATATTAGGAGTATATCAAAACAAGAGTGATTTCTTTCAAGTTTGTGAACAAGTACTACTATTCTACTACTTTGGATCCGTCGCAACGCACGGGCACATTGCTAGTAAAAGGAAAAGGCCTGCCGCGTTCGCGTCGCACTCCCCCCCCACACGCCCGGGAATCGGGAGTACTCCACGGCCCGTCCGGCACGACACATAGCTTAGGGAAGGCGTGTTGCCTAGCATTTTCACTTTCATGTGGGACCGCCGTTGAGCAAACCGACTATTGGCAAACCGCACCCCGCCCGCCGCCGGGTTGGAAAACAGAAACGAGGGGAAGATCTAGCTGTAGCACGGAAGCCAAGAAATTTGGTGTCAGATGGGGCTCGTTGATAGAGTAGGAGCATTCCGTACTACTCTGCTCCTACTAGTACCAAGTTTGTACTATACAACTAGTACTACCACTATACAACTAGTAGGTACGTGCACGGCACAGCATCGTAGGAACAAAAAATGGGAAGATCTTGTTTTGGGTGATTTATCTTTTTTTCTGTCAACGTAGTATGAATAATATGATGTGGGGGGCACCCATGAAGCTTATGTGGCTTGGTTGCATGGCTACGAAAGGTTAGAGAAAAATAAATAGATAATGTGTTTAGAGTGCACTCCACTAAACAGATATACTTTGGATCCATTGCAACGGGCCGGCACATCTATATCTATACCCCCTATATAGTGTGTGAATAACTTTGAAAGTTGGTCGTTGGATGAAGCCAATCCGACGGTACAAAGATGGCAAATCCGAGCACTACTGGCCGTTGGATATCATCTACATTCCACCAGATTCTGCCACATGTAGAATCTAGAAGACTCCATGGTTGAACTTCATTCATGACTAACTTTGCCACAACTAAGCTTAGGCAAAGTGTGTCTGAAACAAAAAATGTGGCTAACAAAATGGCCACCACAAGTGTGGCAAGATTTGGCAAGAAGTTGAGTCTATGACATGTGGACCATGTAGCTAGAAAAGTGTGGCAAGCCACAAGTGTAGCAATGAACCAAACACATGCCTGGTGTGTTTGGTAGGGTGTATGAAGGGTGCATGATCCCAAGAGTTCCCTTCTCGACCCATTTTGGGTGTTTGGTAGAGTGTATGGAGGGTGCATGAGTCCACACTAGATTAGCACAAATACACTAGAAGCATGCATGAAGAGAGCATACATGAAGAGGGGTGTTGAGTTGAGCATGCATGAAGAGGGAACAACTATGCTGAGACGAGAACGCAACCAAACACACTTGTGGCACGCCTAAGCTTAGGCGTGGCAACCTTAGGCTGCAAACCAAACCATAACTTTGAAAGTTGGTCGTTGGATGAAGCCAATCCGACGGTACAAAGATGGCAAATCCGAGCACTACTGGCCGTTGGATATCATCTACATTCCACCAGATTCCGCCACATGTAGAATCTAGAAGACTCCATATGTAGAAGCATAATGCACAAACCACCAGAATCTCATGCGTGCAATGCACGTGTACCTTACTAGTAATTGGTAGAAGTAAGAAACAAATTCCGGGTTTGGCACGAGCTCGTACTGCGGGAGCACCACAAGGCCTGCCGCAGGAGTTACATTTCCCTCTCGGGGCCCACGGGACCGAACTTCAGTGGCTTAGTGCCCGGCCTATGAGAGCAAGTACAATAAGGTGATGTAGGCGGGCTGTAAGACATTAAATATTATATTTTTGCTTAGTTGGACGAGAGAGAAGATGAAAGAGAAGAGAAGCGGGCTACTAGTTAACAGCCGGCTGCAGCACGTGCTCCTAGGCATTTTATGAGAGAGCGAGGTGGGTCATGTAACAACAAAGTAGTACATATTAATATTCAACTATTGTACTTGCTGGCTACAAGCTTGGCTATATGTGACGTGGCAACATCATATAGCCAGCAGCCGGCTATATTATTAACCATGCTCTGAGTCAATGACATGCGGACGTTAAATGCGGCTGGCCCACATGTCATTCTCATGGTGGTGGTGTGGTTCGCGACTCACTCGTTCGAGATGAACCGGCCGGTGGTGGCGTGGCCGTGGCGAGGGTGCCACAGCTGGGCGTCGGGGCGTTACGAGGCGTAGATGGCCACACCGGCGGGTACTACCTGTAGTACAGAAGTACTCCAGCTGAGGATTGATGCCCGGGACGAAATGTGTCACAGCCGCTGGATGAAAATTCGATGGTGCGGGACGTGTGGTGTCCATGGGTTCGTGCGGCGTCGTGGGAATCGCGTGTGGCTGTGGTAGAAACTTGATGCTCGCCGCATTTAAGGTGGCCCACATGTCATGCACACAAAGGCAGAGGGGCGGTGCGGCCGAGAGGGGTGAGGCGCACGTCGGGGGACGTGGTGCCGTGGGTTGGAGCGGCGTCGTGGGAATTGCGAGTGGCAGTGGATGAACGTGATGGTCGCCGTAGTTGAACTTCCATGGACAAGTTGTCATGTCTACGGACACATGCATTGCATACCGATCACTAGAAGGAGTAGTAGAGAAAGCTATGCGGATAAATAGTTCCTTATAGTTAAGCGGACCCACGCTACTACTTGTTTCAAAGACATGCACACCATCGAAATAGTCCATCTATATCAATATACATAGAGAGGGAATTTTTTTTACAAGAGAGGAAATAGTTCATCCATCCATAATGCCCTGCTGCTGGTGCATCTTCTTCTTCTTCTTCTTCTTCTTGTTCTCATTTTCTGTGGGAGACGGCTTCGCAACAAGCTCTCTGGACCTTGCAGCTATCTCGAAACTCACACGGGCATCGAGGGCAGCATATTTTATCCGCTCGTACGTCAAGGGATAATTCTCCCATCCAGACGACCTTAATGCCAGCGTCTCGTCACCCTTCTGAAGATTTGTTCCTAGCACAAAATTTGCTACGTCGAATAGGGATGGTGTCGGTTTATCACAATCTTCTATAGGAATTTTTATTCTGGTTTGTAGGTCAGCGATGCTTTTCAAATCAAGGTTGTACGGCTCCAACTTCTGTTTGTCCCCTGCGATGGCTGCCCCACAGAAGTATATGTCCTCCCGAGACAAGAAATCGTGAAGCTCACCTGGTATGGAGGGCGCGTGTATGATGTGGTACACCAAAACATCATCTTCGAGGCACAGCTGAAGGACAGCGGCGCGTTGGATCTTCCCAGTGGCACGCTCCGTGTACTCTGCGTCGAGACCGATGACATTCATCTCCACCTTTTGGAGGGAGTTGGATACATTGTTGATCCACTTCCGAACAACCCTTGGGTGGTCAGTGACTGTGGCAACTATGCTCAACGAGCCTTCGACGAGGACATGTTGGACGCTAAAAACCTGCATCTCGATCTCTTTCGCCATTTGGAACCGCTGGACCGGAGGGCTATGGTTTGGAGAATTAGGATTAGATGGCTAATCTAACTGAAGAAGATGATTATTTATAGGGGCTTCGGAATTACTCCAGGAGGATGTGAAGAGGTTAAAACAATGTGAATGCAGTGTGGTTTGGATGCAAATGAAGATCAAGGAGTAGTGAAAAAGCCGAGGAAAATCGGTTCCCGATGGAGAAGTAAATGGGAGAAGTTATGCGCATGCATGAGGAGAGGTGCGGTGGTTTGACTGCTGCATGCAATGGATTGGACGGGCTCTTCGGTTGCCTTTTCTCTCTCCCACGCGCACAGAGTGGACCGCTTGCATGCTGCAGTTTATTGGCTGGAGTCGGGCTGCAGCTACTCATGCGTACGCTAATTAATGCTGTGAATGCGGGGCATGGAGGGAAATGGGCGCATGCAAAAGGGTATATATGCAGACTAATAAGAGAAATACTGAAAAAGTTATGCGCAGACAAAAGAGGACCAGAGGGAGTACTACTCATGTTCCTACTACGGTTAAGGAATATGCGGTTATCCTCAAAAAAAGAAAAGTCCTTCTTCGCGCTTCCGCATGCACGAGAATTTGGTTCTGCTCGCAATATGGATGATAGCTGGAGGATGAAGTGAACCCAGAGGCATGCTAGCACGGGAGTTTACTCATGTTCCTACCACTCCTACTAGTAGTAGTAGTACAACTGTGGTACACTTGATGGTCAAAATACTATTATTCATCCGGTCCTCATAGTGAAGTGACAGGACCCTGCGCCCGAGGTGACACCAGTCCAGGCGGCGTGTCCGGGTTACCAAAGTCAGCCTCACCTTATGCACTGTGCAGTCACTGTCACCGCCGCTGTATAGCATGCCTCGCCTCATCTCCCTCTCCCCTAGCACCACTCCATCTCCATCTCCGTCTCGCCGGAGATCCTGAGGTCACTCTTCATTATCTCACTGTTCCCCCGCATACCCTTGCCTCGCTCGCCTCCCCGAGTACCACTATTCCCTTGCTAGCCGCTCCAGCACCGACAACCTTCTCCCCCGTAAATCAAGCCCCCCAAAACCCCACCTTCCAAACTCCACCATGGCCGAACGCGAACCGCGCAGGATCCATATGAGCCGCGATTGGAGCTATCTCCCCAGTGACGTCCTCGACCTTTGTTGTTCGTGTATGGATATGTTGAGCGCCCTGCGGCTGGCTGCATGCTCGAGGGGCATGCACATGGCCATCGTTGAAGCGAGGCCTAAGCTTTTCAAGACACCCTGCTTGCTGCTATCTGGTCTTGCGAGATTGGCTCACCATGATACGGAGGCGTACATGATGCCCCTCGACTTCAATCCGATCTCCATTAGCCAAAACTTCTTTGCAGGTATGTAGTGGGTCGCCGTACATCATTTCCCTCGACTTCGATCCGATCACCATCGCCCGAAACTTCTTGGCAGGTATGTACTGGGTCGGCATGAACTCCCACTGGATGGCTGCCGTCAGAGAAGACGGTAAAAAGTTGGTGCTCGTGAACTTCCAGACCTCCCGTGAGATTATCCTTCCTCCGTTGGATTATATAGAGTATTACCATCGCGGTCCTAGTCATCTAGATTACCGCATCAGTTGGACGGACCTTGTTTTGCAGAAGATTATAATCTGCCAAGTGCCTACACGACATGCGGATTACGCAGACTTCAAGCTAATTGCCTTGTTCGACAAGGGACTCGCCTATCTTTACGCCGGTGCCTTCTTTAGATGGAGACAACTCAGCTCGCAGTGGATCGTCGTCAAAGCTGATACACACTTCTGTGATGCTATTGAACACAATGGCATCATCTACGCGATCGACAAAGCAGATGGCACCACGTATTGCTGGGACAGCGCGTGTAAGTTGTTTCCATCTCATGTTAATGATGACGCCATGACACTGTTTGAACTTTTTGTGATGATTGGCATATCCCTGTTTGAGCAGAATTTGAGTAGAACTATGGCAATGTATTAGAGACACCGTAAATCAGCTATATTTGGAATGAGTTAATTCATGCGATTGTGACCATGTCATTATAGCCAATTTGTACCCCTGAATAATCAAATGGTTAGGAATATATGGATATTCTCCTTATTTTACAGTAATCTATATACTAGTACTAAATATGAGTGTGTATCAATGGCCATGTTAGTTTCCTCATTTTCATGATGTAGAAACATGCACCACACTGTTGGTTTCATCTAACCATACATTAGGGAAGTAAATGTGCATATGGAGAACTCTATACTTGGAAGTAGTGAAATCCTGTAATGCTTACCATGTGTACATACCTATATTCGCCCTTCAGCAATCAATGGCTAGAATAATATGCTCACAAATTTTTTGCCCACAGAACACGAGTATATAACAATGCATGGTCTGTTAGTTACCTTGAAGAATTTGTTTGTGAGGATAGAACATGATTCCATAACATGCATGACATGGTAGTTTCCTGTGAAGAATCGATTGCGAGATAGCATGAGTATAACCATGCATGGCACTTCTATATTTTCGAACCCAGTATACATTTCCCTGTATTTTCCTCCCAGTTCCAATAGAGACATATCAATGCTGTTTCTTGCATTATCCTACTCATACTCTGAACAATGCCTATCCTTTTTGATATGTTGCAGTGTACCTACAGTTACTGCCCTTTGTAATCACACCACCTTTGCCAAAAACAGAGAAGCACAACTGGTTCCTCGCTCGATCAGACGACGGCAAAAGACTGATGATCATTCGGACACATGAGCCGGAAAAGTTATATTGCAAAAACCCCACAGTATACAAGCACCGTGAAATACGTGAGTATCCGGACAGTGGGTGTTACGTCTATGAGTAGGATACCAGTTTGTTGGGGCCTTCAGGATTTTTTAGTTGGAGGCGGGTAAACAGCCTTGGTTCCCACTCTCTGTTTCTCGGTCTCAATTATCCGATTAAGGACCTTGATGGCAGAGAGGCTCTGTTTGCTATGGAAAACTGTGTCTACACGGCGAGCCCTAGGAGTTCGGGAGCAAACTCCCCTGATTGTCAACGATACAACGTGCTGCCAAAAGAAGGTGAGAATGACAAAGGCACCCGGATTAACTTTGATCCTTGGATGTCTCAATTACGACAGGCAGTGATGTGGTTCAAGCCTTCAGGTTGATAGGTAATTGGGCTGTTGCGTCGAAAGGGTGGAGTACTGGTGCCTCCGGATCATTGGTCGCTGAAGCGGGGCTGCAAATTATGATGGTGTTGCATCATCTCTTCGAATGACTTTGTTGTCTTTGCTGCTTGTTCTGGATGGGTAGTTCTTTCTTTTGTTATGCATATTCCTTGTCATTTGGTCATCCTTGTCTATGTCACTCTTACTATGTAATAGTTGGCTTTGTTTAGAATGTCATTCTCGTCTGGATCACGAGAGTCTGAGCGCTGCAGATGGGTGCGTTTTGGTGGTGCAGCAAGACTTCTTATGAACTATCATGTCTTGCTGTTTATGTCAGTAGTAGTCACTAGTCAGTGTTTGAATGTTGTATATATCGTTGTTTCAAACTGTTTATTGTCTTGAACTACTGGTGGGCTAAATGAGGGCATCACCATTCTCTAGTGTTCAGAGTGTATCTCCTTTTTTCAAGTTATATAATTTGAGCTCAGTGTCTTTTCGATGATGTACACTTGTTTGGGCCAGTGAGGTGTCGTTGAATATGGGCCAAGTAGTAACGCAAGCCAAATAGGTCAATTATGACTCTCAGGCCGGGCTCTCAAAAGATCCTAAAAAAAAGGCCGGGCTCTCCAAAAAAGAAAGAATAAGGACTCTTAGGCCGACATGTGGGCGCCACCGGTGTTTTCGTGCGCTTGAGCGCCGAGAGCATATTGGCGCGTGTTCGAAATTCAAGCTACCTTTTCATCCCCAATCTCCCGCCCCTCCCCCAACTCTGGAATCTCAATTCCTACTCCAGTTCCCCCAAATCCCCCTCCTGTACTCCCTGTACTCAAGCTCACTATCATGTCGCCGGTCAACGCGGATCTCCGAGCCAGAGATCCTAAGGTCCGTCCTGCCTTCGGTCGCTGCGTGCTATCGCTCAACAGTGGCATGGCGGCGCTTGACGACCAGTTCGCCGGCAAAGTGCTGATGGTAACCATCAACGGCGACCGGCCTCCCGTCTCGCTGGACGACCTTGTCAAAGCTCTTGGCATTGCGCACGGCATCCAAATAAGTGACTTGCTCGTCGAAGTCTGTCCGCCACCGGCTGATTTCTTCGTCAGGTTCCGGACAACTTTCGACTGCAGTCGTGTGTTTGAATCTTCCCGACGTTTGTTCTGCGATGGCGCGCTGGTGAGCTTTGATCGGTGGCACCCAGGATGGGGCTCGGTGCCCTCTGAGCTTGAGTTTTTAACAAAGCTTACCTTCCACGGCATGCCTTGACGTGCTTGGAACAGCGAGTCCATGAATGAGCTTACCAACGACCTTGGAGGTGAGCTCGTAAGTATGTTTGTTCCTCCAGACAGCTGGGCTCTGACGGTTATGGGATGGATGAAGAAGCCGTCCACCATACCGAAGGTGATTGGTGTTGAGATACCGGTGCAAGAACCGGGGTTGTACTATTCGTCGCCACCAAGGCCGCCGCGGACCACGTTAGGGATGTACCTGTATCGAGTATCCGTGCATGTCGAAGAAGTGGTCAATCCATCAATCGAAGTCCTGCCGCCACCGCTGGTGCCAGGGTCCGTCGACGACGTCCATTATAGGATTCAACATCAGACTTTCCCCATGTTGCTCGGAACAATGGATGGCACAGGGCCTACTCCATCGCGCGGCGGAGACCACTGCTTCTTTGGGAGAAGAGGTAGGGCTAGCTGCCTGGATGTGCTCTAATTTGAGGTAACAACTGAATCTTGTCAGATACTCCCTCCATCCCAAAATTCTTGTCTTAGATTTGTCTACAAACGGATGTATCTATTCACATTTTAGTGTTAGATACATCTGTATCTAGATAAATCTAAGACAAGAATTTTGGGACGGAGGGAGTACTAGTTAAATCCGAGCTATGGGTGTGAAGCACTAATGTGCCAGTACATTTGATTGTGACCTGTTCTAATTTTGTACCTGAATTTTTTTTTAGAAAGGGTTGTACGTCAACTTAATGTGCTAGCAGAACTTATTGTGTTGTCTGTCTGTTTTCTTTGCACAGCATTCAAGATATTTCCCTGTCATTGATAAATAAGATGAACCGATATGTACGAGTTCGTTGGTTTCAACATAGCCCTACCCGTAGCGATCCACTGCTTCCATCCTGATTGTGCCGCCTGCATGAAATTTTTGTATGCAAGTTAACTGTGCTATGATGTTCTATATGATTGTGTCAACTATATAAGTTTTAACTGAGCATCAGCAATGCATATGGCTGAAAGATGTATTTACGAGCATCGACCGATGGGTCTCTCTCTCTCTCACACACACACACATGCACACACGCACACACGCACAAGTGGGACCCGTCGAATTATTTCTTTGCTCGTGACAGCTTTTAATTAGGTTCCACTGTAATCTAACTTTTTTCTTAAGTTATTAATTGAGCTCAGTGACTTCAAAAAGTTGTACAGGAGCCTTGTTTGGGCCTTTCCGGCGTCGCTGAATGTGGGCTGAGTAGCCATGTTAGGTTGTACTGTACTACACAGGCCTTTTTTCAACATCAGCAATGCAACTGGGCCGACAGTTGTACACAATATCCGGGTCAACTTGTTATTCTCCGCCCCGCTGGGCTGCAAACTTTCCTAGGAGGTATGCATTAGGCTTAACAATAAAATGGACTTTAAGAAATAATAAATGGGATGTAATTATAATAACTGGGCAGTAACTATAAAAAGATGCACCAAACGCGTAATTAGTTCAAAAAATATATTATTTTCGGAATTTGAAAATTTTAATTTCATTACTTGTTGCGCGCGCAATACGTCGTTGGATTTTAACGTAATACAACTTTATTTTGAAATTATATTTAATCTGACTAGAAATTTCAGATAAAAATATTTGGGATCCCATAAAAATGTGGGAACTTTTTTTTGAATTCTGTTTTGAGCGGTTGGTTGAAATTATTAATCGTTGTCCTAGCTAGAAAATGGGATGTACTTTTAACAAACTGTAAATGGGCTGTAGTAAATTCCATTAGAATTAAAAAATGGGTTGTACATTCTTACAAATCGCAAATGGGCTATATGTTCTCTGCCACACACTTGTGGGCCTTCTAAGTTGACGCATCCCCTAAAAAAACTAAGTTGATGCGTATGCAAGGCTTTGTCAACAACACACGGTTCTGGTAGCTGTGGCTGTTGGATGTCCATCCAACAGATGTCGTGCTTCTTCTTCAATCTCGGATATTCTTGCTTCAGCCGCCCAAAAAATGATTCCTCCCCCTAACATCTGGGGCGCACCGTTTCGGAGGCTGACCTGTGGACCTACTAAGTTAACGCGTACCAAGGGCTTTGTCAACTTAGTCAATATAAACGATTTTAGCTGCAGTGATCGTACGATGTCCATCCAACGGCCGTAGTGCTTCTTCAAACTCTGGTCTTCTTGCTCCAGCCGCTCAAAGCAGCGTCGGTCGTGCCGTGTGCTCCTGCCTCCCGTGACCGGCTGTGATCCCGCGAAGGCCTCACTGCCCCCTACTACTCCCACTGCTGGCCAGGCCATCCCTCTACTCACCCACACCCCCTGTTATTCCGCGGCGATGGCAGCCTCACACCGCAGCCGAACCAGTGAACCCTCGTACTCCACTCCGCGCGGGCTTCCACTGCCGCGTCTTCCCCGGCTCCGCGTCGTCCCCTTCCTAGGCCTCGCCGTCGTCCACCGCCCTGGTGCTCTCGGCGCGGCGTGGTCAACGTGGTCAAGGAACGGCTTCCATCAGACGTGGACTGTACGTGGAGAGGCTGGCAGCTGGGTCCACGACGGCAGCAAGGAAGTGCCTCCTTATTATGCGGAAAATAATGATTCCTCCACTTGACAGCAGGGACCCACCGGACGGGCCACCGTATTTCGTGAAAAAACATTTCCCCCCTGACTGCTAGGACCCACCGGACGGGCCACCGTATTGTGCGAAAAAAACGTTCCCCCCGTCGTCAGCTCGGACCCATCGGAAGTACCTCCTTATCACACACACAAAAATGAATACTCCCCCTGCTGGTTGGGACCCACCTTGGTGGGAGGCTGACTTGTGGGCCTACTAAGTTGACAGGGACGGAGTGCTTTGTCAACTTAGTCAATATGCACGATTCTAGCTCCAGTGACAGTACGATGTCCATCCAACGGCCGTAGTGCTTCTTCAACCTCTGGTCTTCTTGCTCCAGCCGCCCAAACCAGCGCCTGTCGTGCCTCGTGCTCCTGCCTCCCGTGGCCGGCTGCGATGCGGCGGAGGCCTCACCGCCCCCTACTACTCCCACCGCTGGCCAGGCCATCCCTCTACTCACCCACAGCCCATGTTATTCTGCGGCGACGGCAGCCTCACACCGCAGCGAACCAGTGAACCCTCATACTCCTCTCCCATGGGCATCCACTGCCGCGTCTTCCCCGGCTCCGCGTCGTCCCCTTCCTAGGCCTCGCCATTGTCCACCACCCAGGTGCTCTCGATGCGGCGTGGTCAACGTGGTCAAGGAACGGCTTCCATCGGACATGGACTGTACGTGGAGAGGCTGACAGCTAGGTCCACGGCCGCAGCAAGGAAGTGCCTCCTTATTACGCGCAAAATAATAATTCCTCCACCTGACAGCGGGGACCCACCGGACGGGCCACCGTATTTTGTGAAAAAAAGTTTCCCCCTGACTGCTGGGACCCACCAGCTACATCTTCGCATGCAAGGAAGTGCGTCCGGGCAAAAAAATGATTCGCCCCCTGACTGCTGGGACCCACCAGCTACATCTTCGCACTCAAGGAAGTGCCTGACAGTCGGGACCCACCTGGTCGAAGCGTACGTAGTGTTGTCATTCTGGTCGCGAACGTGTACGTACATACTGGTCGATGTAGAGGCGCGCACGTAGCATTTACACGTACGTACAGCGGCCAATGTGTAAGAAAGTAAATACGGCCACGTACGTACATACGGGCAGGGTCTCGAACGCCTACTCGCGCATACGTACGGCCAGGGCTCGTGTACATGGCTGGGTCGGAACGGAGAAACAGCGTCGTCGTCGTGTTCATGGGGAGCCAACCGGCTGGGTCGGAACGGAATGCGTCGTCATGTTCATCGGGAGGGCTTGGACGGAACAGCCGATGGAAACGAGATCTGGCGTATCGCAGAACGGAGGAAACGGCCTTGTGTTCGGCCGGCCACGTTCGAAACGGGATCCTGTTCATCGGGAGGGGTCTGGCGTACCGCAAAACAGAGGAAACAGACCTCCTACGGTCGAAACGGGGGTCCTGTTCATCGGGAGGGGTGTGGCGTACCGCAAAACAGAGGAAACGGACTTGTGTTGTAGTGCTACAGTCGAAACAGGGGTCCTGTTCATCGGGAGGGGTGTGGTGTACCGCAAAACGGGACTCCACGGGATACTATTCATCTCCACCGTCGACCCCCTCCAGCCTCCACGGGATACTGTTCATCCACTGTCGACCTCCTCCAGCCTCCACCTGCGACTGTTCATCCACGGGCTCCTGTTCATCCAGCTTCCACCGCGCGCTACTCCACCGGCTACTGTTCAACCAGCCCTCTCCACGGGCTCCTGTTCAACCACCCCTCCACGGGCTCCTGTTCATCCTGCCCTCCACCGTCTACTGTTCATCCTACCCTCCACGGGGTGGTCCTGTTCATCCAGCCCTCCACGGGGTCATGTTCATCCAGCCCCAACCAGCTCGATCGGTCGGGGTACTGTTCATCCAGAGGCAACACCATGTGGTCCTGTTCATCCACCCCCACCGGGAACTGTTCATCCACCCCCCCCCCCCCCGTAGCACTCATAGTTCATCCAGAGGCAGCATCAATCGGCTTCAGTTAGCAGCAGTAGCGAAGGAATCGCTCGATCGGGTTCAGTTAACAGCCATCGATCGATCGCTCAGGTTCAGTAACACGTAGCCTGCAGTGCAATCGCTCGGGTTCAGTTAGAGCCCAACGCCTCGCTCAAACGCGCGCACGTACGAGAGAAACGCGCATCGCTTGGCCCCCGACCACCCACCGTAACCGGGGACTCCCCGATATTTTCCGCGCCCTCGCTTCTACCACGGTTTTTTCCGTCATGGACGGCCCAAAGAATGTCATGCAGTTGCGTCTCCGGCCCGCCCAGGACGAAAAGCCCATTTTCTGTCATGATTTTTTGTCATAGAAGTAGGACCCCACCACATCTATGATGATACCGGGTTTTGTCACAATTATCGTCATAGAAGTGTCATAAGTATGACAGAAAAGATTTTCGTTCGGCCCAAAATGTCACGGATGTGTCTTTTTTTGTAGTGTATATTTTTATTCGTCACATATCATGAGTTTTGCTTGGAGCAACTTGTATTACATGAGTCTTTTCTTTGTTTGCTTTTTAGTTTGTCACAATCATCCTTCCTGAACGCACTTGTTTGAGAGAGCAACACACATATCATGATTTAATAGAATACTCTATGTGCTTCACTTAAATCTTTTGAGCTAGGCAGTTGCTCTAGTACTTCACTTCTATCTTTTTTAGCACGGCGGTGGTCATATTTTAAAGAAATAAACTCTCATGGTTCACTTATATTATTTTGAGAGTTGAATTTTTTTAAAGAAATATGCTCTCATGCTTCACTTATATTATTTTGAGAGTTGAATTTTTTAAAGAAATATGCTCTCATGCTTGACTTATATTTTTTGAGAGTTGAATTTTTTTAAAGAAATTTTCTCTCATGATTCATTTATATCTTTTTGAGAGTTGATAATCTCAATGGTATTTGCATAATATATGAATCTGGTCCAAAAGTTATGGATATCCAAGGGGGATATAATAAAAAAAATCATATAGATCATTGGACATGATAAACTTGATTCCTTGCAATAGTTTTGTGATATGGAGATAGTGATATGTGAGTCATGTTGGTGAATAATTATGTTTTAGTAAGAATATTGGTGTTAAGGTTTGTGATTCCCTATGCATGCACGTAAAGTCAATAGTTATGCAATGGAGTTATATCCTACTTGTGGTGCATTATACAGTGTTAATTATGTTCAATGTGCGTTTATGACCGTTTTCGTTTTTTTGGTTGGTCGCTTCTCAACCTATTTGCTAGCCTCCACTTGTACTAAGCGGGAATGCTGCTTGTGCATCCAACTCCTAAAACCCAAAGTTGTGCCATATGAGTCCACCATACCTACCTATATGCGGTATTTCCATGCCATTCCAAGTAAATTTGCATGTGCCAACACTAATTTTCAAATGAATTTATGTTTTCTGTGCCCGTACCGCTCATGAAGCGGCAGGGGGTGGCCAATATTTTCCATGGTAGGTATTTTATTCTCACGATGAGTGTATATTCACTTGTCATTGCACGAGAGTGTGGCAGGTAATAAGGATGCCCAATCCCAAAATAAAAAAATACTATGATAATAAATTCCTTGGAAAGTGTTTGTATGGAAGGCACCCGTGGATACGGCTATCCATGGATTGTGAAAGAATGGTGGAAAGGAAATAAACTTTACTTTCTGTTTGGGAACCGCCTATAATTTGTCTAGCATGGAAGATATTGAGAATTCTCGGTCATTTTCGTTAACAGGAAAAGCATGCCACTCAAAATATTTTTATCTCCAATTTAAGCCTTGGGCTCTGCCACCACTGCAAATCTCCGCTTCCCTGTGTGAAGGGGCTATCTATTTACTTTTATGCAAAAAAAAATTATGTTGAGTCTCCATCTTCTCTTACAATGCACCAACTAGGGAACACTATTGTCATACTTGTGTATTGGATGTAGCTAATATTTGAGTGTGTTTCATGAATGGATCAATGATTGAGCATAATGGGCTAGGGATAACGTTCTTTAGCATTGATATTTTGAAATACATGGTTGCTCGTTGATATGCTTGAGTATTGATGTCTTCATGTCAAATTATAGACTATTTCTTTGAATCATTTAAGTCCAAATATCCATGCTACAAAAGAAAAGAATTTATGATGAATATGTTAGGTAGCATTCCACATCAAAAATTCTGTTTTTATCATTTAGCTACTCGAGGATGAGCAGTAATTAAGCTTGGGGATCCTTGATACGTCTCCAATGTATCTATAATTTTTTATTGTTCCATGATATTGTATTATCAATCTTGAATGTTTTATATACACTTACAAGCAATTATATATCAATTTTTGGGAGTAACCTATTAACTTAGTGCCAAGTGCCAGTTGTTGTTTTTTGCTTGTTTTTTATTTCGCAGAATATCAGCACCCAATGAAGTCCAAATGCCATGAAACTTTTTGGAGATTTTTTCTAGACATAAGAGACACTAGAAGCTTTGAGAGAAGACCAGACAAGGGAGCATGGGCCCACGACCAACCAAGGCTCGCCCTGATGGGTGGTGGGGCCCACAAGGCTCCATTTAACCTAGCTTCGCCTCTATAAATTCTCTAAAATCATGAAACCAACAGAGGAGTCCATGAAATACTTTTTCCGCCGCCGCAAGTTCCAGAACCACGAGATTCTGGAGGCCTTTTTCGGCACTCTGCCGGAGGGGGATTCGGTCATGGAGGGGGCTCTTCATCATCCTTGCTGCCCTCCGATGATACATGAGTAGTTTACCATGGACCTATGGGTCCATAGTTAGTAGCTAGATGGCTTCTTCTCTCTTTTTGATCTTCAATACAATGTTCTCATCGGTGTTCTTGGAGATCTATTTGATGTAATGATTTTTTGTGGTGTGTTTGTTGGGATCTGATGAATTGTGTGAAGGAAATATGCCCTAGAGGCAATAATAAAGTTGTTATTTTATATTTCCTTATATCATGATAAATTTTTATTATTCATGCTAGAATTGTATTAACCAGAAACTTGATACATGTGTGAATACATAGACAAAACAAAGTGTCCCTAGTATGCCTCTACTTGACTAGCTCGTTAATCAAAGATGGTTAAGATTCCTAACCATAGCCATGTATTGTCATTTGATGAACGGGGTCACATCATTAGGAGAATGATGTGATGGACAAGACCCATCCGTTAGCTTAGCACTATGATCGTTTAGTTTATTGCTATTGCTTTCTTCATGACTTATACATGTTCCTATGATTGTCGGAGAGGTATCTCTGGGCCCTCTCGATAATGCACATCAATATAAGCCTTGCAAGCAATGTGACTAATGAGTTAGTTGTGGGATGATGCATTATGGAACGAGTAAAGAGACTTGCCGGTAACGAGATTGAACTAGCTATGGTGATACCGACGATCGAATCTCGGGCAAGCAACATACCGATGACAAAGGAACAACGTATGTTGTTATGCGGTTTGACCGATAATGATCT